>NC_056731.1:831837618-831845118 GCF_019279795.1 Protopterus annectens
ATGTGGATTCCTTTTTTGAGGTTTTATCAATACAGGTGGGTGTATATATGAGTCGGGTGGAGTTGTATGAATTAAGACTGCACTGTAGTGTGGTCTCGGAGTTGATTTATTTAAAGAGCAGGCAGTGTGAGTGGTGCAGGGGGGCTTGCCACCCTGCCTACACTAGTCAGGTAAATTCCATTTGTTTTTTGTTTTTTTTATTATATGTTCGATGTTTGAAACTTCGAACATTTAAATTTGATTATTTAATGTTCAAAGTTTTCAAACTTCGAACATATAATATAGACCCTATTTTTTCACAGCATTAAACTTCACAATTATTAAAAAGGTTTACGTAGTATAATGAAACCGAACCTTGCTAATGAATGGGTAGCCTAGCCATAGCCTGAGGGGAAAGAACATGTCAACTCATTTAAGTTGCTCTTTGAGTTACTTTCAAAAGATCTGCAAGTTGTTTTGAGTTAAGGTAATCTAACAAAGAGCAGCACAGATATGTAGTGAGTAACATTTGTTGCCTCACAGCAAGATGTCCTGCTGGTCAGTTCTCGACTTGGGTGCCTTCTGTGTGGAGTCTACTGCGTTCCCTTCCTGTGTTTATTAAGTTTCCTTTTGCTACCCCAGTTTCCTTCCAGATTCCATGGACATGTAGTAGGTGGAGTGGCATCTCTTATTTGTCCATAGATATGCATGTGATATGTGTATGATATGGAAAAAAGGTTTGGCAAGCTACTTTCTTCTCTACTTACCTAGTAAAGTCTGGACAGTGATGGCTGTTCATAGGGTCACTACAGAAGTCAGATGTGATTCAATAGCAATAGATGAATGAATTTCAACAGACAGGAGCAATTTTTTAGAAGGCATTTTCTCTAATGACTAGCTTAAAATGTAGTCTTTTTTGTAGCGTACCTTAGTGATTAGATAATGGGTAAATCAAGGCTTTTGATTTTTTTGTGGTGGTTAGTAGCTCTCAGAGAACAGTTTATAAATTGATAAATGCAATAAAAGCAGTCAGTGGGAGAAAATTGTTTAGTAGACGATGTTCTCTAGGAAGAGATACATGGTTAAATCTCACTATATAAAATATATACCTATGTACACTTACATTTTGAAACATTCTAATAGTAGATCTAGAGCACAGCAATTTAAATAAAGTACATTACAATCCTCAGAGATTACACAGCCCTTTAAATTATCATGATCATCTACTCTGTTTTCCCATTTTTCTGCATGAGGTTAGGGTATCACATTATCTATTGCCATTTTCTTGATTGAACACCACTCCCCTTCCATCTTCAGCAGTCATGCCTGACTGTCGCAGGTCTTCTCTCACACAGTCCATCCATCTGTTTACTGGATGTCCTCATTTCCTCTTGCCTTCTTCCTGTCTATTCCTAATCTTCTTCAATTGAATGTCTTCTGATTTCCTGTACATGTGCCTGAACCACCATAATCTGTTTTCCTTGACCTTCTCTGCAATTGGAGCTACTTTGGCTTATTATCTGATGTCCTCATGTCTTCATCTGTCCTACAGTGTGCATCCTACCACTTGTCTCAAGCACTTCATCTCTATGACTCTAGCTTCTGAAACTGCTCTGCCTTTACTGCCCAAGTTTTTATACAATACAGTATTACTGGATGCACCACTGTTTTGTAGACTTACTTTTCAGCTTCTTTGGCATTCTTCTGTCATACACTACCACTCACACTCTGCACCACTTGACTGTTTCCCCTCTGATTCTAACTTTAACCCCTCATACAGACTTCTCTTCCTCTCAACCATCCTTCCCAGATACGTACATTAAATAGTGTATATTGTTTTGTTATGAGTATAGATCATTCCATAATTATTTGCTTTACAGTTGGCAAAATTTTGCAAAGTATAAAAGCAAAAAAAATGTTTATTTCAGTATCATTTTCTGTACCTTGTATTAGCTGTTGGCGTCTCCCACTAAAATGGTCCTTTATTTTCACATATTACTTATCTAATTATTAACTTATCTGTATTCAAAAACTTCCAAACACAGGGCCAGTATGCTGGCAGATCATGTATTTTTATGGTTTGCATTCTTTTTTTCACTGGTGACAGGTACTGCACACACATATATATACACACACACTCACACACACACACACACACACACACACACACACACACACACACACACACACACACGTGTGTGGACACATATAAACACACACATGCACACACACACAAAGAGATGAAACCCCATCTACCACAGTACTGCATTGTTTGGCAGACTAAGGTACCCATCAGGGTAGGAATTACAGAATAATAGCAGACCTTATATGGATGTGGAAGACTTTAAACTGTGGTATTGAGCCCCATAACAGTATGAGTAGCTTATTATTTCCTTGTGGCATCCACTGTACTGGGCATTATTTCTTGCATAAAGGATTGCAAGACATGCCTGTATATACAAATATATATGCACATGTATGACATGCATGAGTTAGCAGGAGACTAACTGCTAACGTGTTGTGGGGAACTAGTGCATGTAACATGCAGGTGTTGCTTCACCATCCTTGTTTTACTTTGTCCTCCACACATATTATGAATTATTAAAATATTTAATTCTATAGTTCATTCATACACAGCTGTTACAGCCACTGGTCTTTATGCCACTTACGTTGCAGCTTTTAAATGCGTATTTAAAAACAGTCTGTGTTTTTCTGTAGAGCACAACTTCAGTCTGACTTTTTATTTGGTTATATTCCCACCACAGATCCTTCCTATGACTATGTGATGACAAATCATTTTTCCTGTAATTACTAACCTAATTATGTAATTTCCAACCTATGTGCCTTCTGTCCAACAGAGATGAGAATTATTGTGAAATAACTGATTTCCATTGTTCTGTATTACTTTGGTGACCCTAGTTACACTCCATATAAATTATCTCTAGTCCTGTGAGGTCAGCGTCTCTAAAAGGCCTGCGGTTATTTAAACACAACCACCAACAGTGTTGTAACAATGATGTATGCAGCAGGTCAAAGACCTACTTGTGCATGGGTCAGTGTTGGTGACCCTAGAATTTACCCAGCATTATGTCATATCTGCCTTTTCACACTGTAATTGATGTTCAGTCTGAGCCATTATGAGCAGCCCTGGGGTTTCACATTTGTAATTATTTTTTAGTGCACTCCTAGGTGCACAGCCCAGCTACATTCAAACCACAGTATTTCCTAACACAAGAATAGTAGTTTGCAATTGTTGTCATTGAACCATAGCTGTCACCTTTTTGTTTTTAACTTTTTTGCTTCCATCCTTGAACCTTTGATCTGACCTCCAGCCATCCAGCTTCACTCTAACACATGCATTTTGTCCCTATGAGATGCAGAGCATGCCAGTTCAATAGCAGCTTCTAATGGTTGCATGTGGTAGGGATGACATTAAAGGTACCTTAATCAGCAGTGGGAGAATTGGTGCCTTCTCAGAGCTCTGACGCCTCTCATTAGTAATGTAATGTCCAAACTGGCTCAGATTCTGCATGTATATGTACACTGGTTGACCCATGGTGATATCTTGCCAATGTGCACAGTACTACATTGTACTTGTACTTCTTATGAAGTAAGTCTGAATATGGGGTAAGCACATTGAGGAGACTCCCCAGACCCCACCCATTCACTGCTCTTGTTAGTGGCATCACAGTCATAACTGTGCACTACCTGCCAATGGAATAAGCAGTATGTTTCTGTCTTTGACTGTTTTGTACATCATTCACCCTGACACATTCAAACTATTCTGGATGACAGCACCAATGTACAGGAAGAAAAGCAAGAGAACTGGTAATAAAAGGTATATGTGAGATGGAAACCACTATCAGAATTAACTTTTCTGTAATTTGATTATAGGTTCATAAGTATGTACTAGGCTAATGGCCCTGGAGCCTTTACAAGCCTATCCCATAGAAGTGCCTTGGCATCATGCTGCCCAACGTTAGTTCCCAGTGCCTCTATCAAGTAGAGCCACTGCAGTGATCCCTGGGGGGAACTTTCTATTTCCCATCCACTCATGAAGATTTCACTTAGGCTTGACACACTCGTGTGTCCCAGCAAAAATCAGAGACATTATAAAAGTGCATTCTAAAAAAACACAGACATAGGGGGGATGGACTCATAGCATCATGAAATAGATTGATAGATTTATAGCTTAGTACAAGGCTAACTGCCCCCCCCCCCAAGCCATTTTAAGCCTAGCCAATTATCTTATTCAGTGTTTTAAATTAACCTAGCACATTGAAGTTTAGATTTGTCAAACCCTTTCCAAGATTTATATTTATATATTACTCTAGGGATAATTACTAGATGAAAACATAGATATCTGGAGGGGACCCATTGGTTGGGATAAAGCATTCCTCTATCCATGGCCTCAATCCATTAGTAGTAATAGTACTACAGGGGGGATTCCTGAGGTAAATGTCTTATTTCCCATCCATTGATCCAAGTAATACTTGAACTTTGCTTTATGCGGATGGGAAGTCAGTTCCAGAGCAGTGGTGTCCTCTGTGAAATATACCTGTCCCACCAAACCATTTTCTTAATATTGCCAAAGAGACCTAGGACCCTGGATCGAGTATTTCTGGTATTATTTGGCTTGCAGATGGGAAATAAGTCCATCAGTAATGGGTAGGAGGGTGCGCTGTATGCCAGAAACAGGTCATCTCTAAGCAGTCTGTAAAAGTCCGAACACAGGGATAGGTCTTTGAGGCAGTCCATGTAGAGCATATTGTTTAGGTCTTGTATCCTTTTTGTAAGGTATCTTTGGTAGACATTCCAGTTGTTGTATGTGCCTCGTCAGATACATGCCAAAAGGAGAATATATATATACTTAGTGATTGGCCTAACGAGGGATGAGTAAAGGGGACAGAATATCCCTGGCTCTAGAAGTAATCCCCTGTTTTATGAACTGTGCAATATTTTATTTATTTTATTTTTTATTCTACATTTGTTAACTGGGACAGTCCGACTGGACCAGGTCCATTTACAGCGGAAGCCCAGGGAGAAAAGCTCCACATATATTAACAGAAATACTAGAATTTAATACATAGTAGTAAAAACTGATAATAACACATTAAAACAGCAAAAATCCAGCTAGTAAGACAGAAATGTAAAACAGAGGATACAACTCAACAGTTAAACAGACTAAATAAATTTAGCAATGAGAGTCATGACATACATCATGATAAAAAGAAGTACCTATATTAAAGGGATAAAGAAAATATTGGAAGTAAACAACTCTAGCATTTACATTAGGCAAGTAAAAAGCCTTTCAACTTTCCACAGAGCATAAGCAGTGTTTTTTGGTTATGCATGGGCAAAGCCAGGTGCTTATGAGTTATGATTTTAAAGAGCTTTTGAAGTGGGAGGTGGTGGGGATAGAGGTCAATGATGGAGGGAGGTTGTTCCAGTTTTTAGCAACAGTGTGGGAGAACAGTGCTTTTTTCAGCAGTGTTGTTAGTTCTAGAGATGCATAAAAGTGATTTGTCACTAGAGCAGAGTGTACGATTTGTTGCATAGTAGGTAAGTGGTTGACTTTATGATGGGGTTTTATTAGGATACTTCAGAATGTTATAGGCAGTAACCAGTTGGTGTTAATTTAGTAGTTGAGAAAATTCTAACCATTTTAAGTCCCTTAGAGCTAGACAATGACTTCCTTACCACAGTGGACACATGCCGGTCAAATGTTAGGTTAATGTCCACATAAGTTTCCAAATCCTGAACTACTGACTCAACTCTTAGGGGTGTGTTGTCAGTGTGGTAGTTCCCCAGGAAAAGTGTCTTTTCAAGGAGATGATAACGCATGTTTTGGCATTTAGCTTTAGTCCATGAGTCTGGCACCAGTTATTAGTTTAAGGCAAGCCTTTCTGTAGGGTGGCTGAGTCTTTTAGGGATTTGATCACTGCTCCTAGCTTGCAATCTTCTGCAAATGTATTTATCCAGAGTCCTTTGGTATTGGCTGTTACTTCTAGGAAGAAGATGCTGAACGGAAGAGGTTCCAACATGGAACCCTCGGAGACTCCACTAGTGACTGGTCTTTTTGTAGAGATAGCTTACCCTATTTTGATCTCTTGTGTCCTATCTGTGAGCCTGCTAACAATCCAGCAGGGGACAAAGGGGTTCACTCATAGTTTATATAAACTTTTCTACTGTGCCTGAGTGGGGGGTTTGCACTAAAATTTCTACCAAAACATGATATCAGTGTTGGGTTATGAGCTATTCAATACATGCAAAGAACTTTACACTACTTAACGTTGTAGTCGCCAAATGGGAGCACCTATATCAGTGAACATGGTGAACAGATGCTTACTATATATCCTGACAGTAGAACCACAGTGATAATGGGAGTGACTGGTGGGTCAGAATAGGAGTACATATTAGAAGCCACTAAGGTAGGAGATGTTTTGCAAAAATTAAACGTGCAGAGACAGACCAGGAATGACTACGGTGGGACAGAGCCTGAAAAAATAATTATAAAATTAAGACCTTGCTAACTTTTTACAGTAAAATGCAAAATGACAATTATTGTATAACAAAGAAATAGAAACAGGCAAAATTAATAATTATATAAAACCCCATAACAAAATGAAGAACTTTAGTATTTTTGAGGACTGTAAAATGATAATGGTAAGCAGGTGCTACACATGATAATGTGAGATATTGCCAGCTATGCCAGGAGAAGTAGAGCAGTGGCTATGTAACACATGCCAGCATAGCTAGCTGGAGTTTTGTAAAGAATTAAACATCATTTGTGTATCAAGCTTATTTGTACAGATGCCTGTGTTGAAAAATGTATTTGCAAAGCTGCTTGTGTTAAAAATGTACCAACAGTTGGTCCTGCTGGACAGAAAAGAAATACACCTGTATGTCAGACTGTATTGTAACTGTTGAAGTTACTATATTGTAAGAGGATACTGGAAGAGAAGAGGTTAATCTCAGTCCAGCTAACTTTGAAAAATAGTCTGAAATTAAAGTGCCTGGTTTAGACCATAAAGATTGTATCTCACAGTTCTGATTGCAGCCAGAGACAAAATGTCTGTGAAAACGAGGACTAGGAATCCTACTGTATTGTCCTTAGGAGAAAACTAATTGCTACCCTGGAAGGGTGGAAGTTTTAAATGGTTTTATAGCTTCCACATGCTATAACATATCTTAGCAAAGCTGTACATGTGCATGGTACATATATGTGCTAGATTCTGGTTCAGTTTCTAATACAGGGAGTGGTATGGGAACCAGAGTCAGATGACCAGATGTATATCATGTCATTCTGTAATCCAGCACTGAAATAATACTTTAATACGAGATGAGACAGAAGTCTCAGAACAGTCTGTTTTTGAAACTTGACAAAGAAGGATCACACACCTATACCATCTTGCCTTGCTTTAGTAAGTCACCAGGGAATAGTAATTCTTTAGATCAGTCAGGAAAATATGGTGAGATTAGTTAAGTACTGTTTTCTGTATCTGTGTGAATCTATCCATC
>NC_056731.1:831847618-831850118 GCF_019279795.1 Protopterus annectens
GAACACCATTTTCTAATGCAAGTAGAAAGAAAATTGACATTTAACAATAAACTGCAAACACAGCACAGAATGCTAATAAAATATACATGATTAGCTTCAAAATAAACAAACATATTAGCAGGTGAACAAAGTCTGGAATAACAAGAGAAAAATCACTGACAGCAGAAAAGACAGTATAACAACAAATAATTCATAATCATATGTCTAGAAAGTGTTTAAAGTTACAAGAAAAAAATGATTCTAGTAATGAGATGTTTCAAGTTTAAGTAGACCAAAGGATTAAAAGAGTAGTCACAAGTCTAGTCATACCATTTAAAGAATTTCTTCTTACTGCAGAAATGTAGAGGTGCTAATTGTAACTATAATGACCACAACCTGTCTTGTCCAGTAGAGAAAAAAGTGAGTCCAGGGGCAATGGTGACACTTTGCTAACATGTATGCTGTGTCCTTACCTCATAGTGTGTCATGGATGATTGAGTTACCAATTTACAGTAGTATTATTTGATTCCCCTTAACTATACTGTCCTTACAGGTAAGCTAACTTTGCATGTCCCATTTTCTGGCTCATATCTGAGATGAGATTACCACAGCACAGGAATGCCTGTTCTCACTCTCATCCACTACTTAACATGATGTATCACCTGTTCTTTCTTGATGTTATCTGTTGCTCTATCATGTATGTCCTCTTGGTTTGTCCTGTGATTGTCATGTCTGTGTGCAGTAATGCTCAATCCCTTTCTTCTTCATCCACAATCTTTGTCCTGCTTGAAACTGATTTTTTCCAATTTCTACACACATCACTCACTGCTTCCTTTCCTTTGCACTCATTTTTGTATTCTGACTATGTAATAATGTTCATTCACTTCCTGTTGTTGCACTAGCCTTAGCATTCCTTCTAGAATATTGGACACTTCCATCTTATGCTTTCCAGTCCTTGTACACTTCTCCCATTCTCAGCTTTTACCACTGTTCTTACCCGTCCTCTATTGTTAAGCATCATTCATGACTTAAAGGAGAACAGCACTCACAGGCTGAAAAAAACATGTTTATTTCATCACGCCTTGATGTTTCTTACATTTAACTCCATTTCTGGATTCTATATATATATATATTTTTTATATTTATAAATGTAATTCCACAGTCTGCCCACATGGGGTCTGGCATCTTGATTTTTTAGTTTTCCTCTAGGTATCCCACATTGCAGTATTTGGCTTTAAAATATTACATCATAGCATCTAAGTGCCTGTCAGAGCATTGATTTTACATGTGTTTTCACGTATACCCTGCTTTCTTTTAGTCAGGTTTAATTACCATTTCTTGCTTTGCAATGACTGACAAGGACAATTATTGTATTTTCAATAAGTATTGTCAATATTAATAATAATCATGTAATAAGTATTGTCAAGATTTATCAATATTTATTTCTATTTATTTATAAGATTTATTTCTAGTTTCTTTACATAAGCACAGTGCTTATCTGCAGATTTATATAAGTTTCACCCAATAAAGGTTTCTTGTTTTGCTACTAAAAATTGAAGCTATTTTTAATTGCAGCAAGAAGATTTGTTGTTTTGGTACAAAGGACAAGAAGCTGTTTTATTTGCAAAAGTGAAAAATTTTGATTGCAACAAGATTTTTTTTTTTTCAATAATTTTTATTTTTATTTTTACATTAATAAATGTCACAAATAAAAACCATCTTACAACATGACCATGTGCATATATATACATATATACACATACATACTGTTTGGAGTTTAATTTACATATATTTCTGCTTGGTGTTTTAGCTTAGCTCGAATAGGTCAAAAGGTTATTCTTTCATATTTTTCTAGTTGTTTTGACCTGAATAGTTGGATCCTGTCCACTATCTGACAGATTAAGCTAACTAAACCTCAGAGCCCTCACAGTGCTTCATTTCTAAGCTTCTTTTGTGACAACTGGAAAACTTATTTAAACAAAACTGATGATTGCAATTTCTAATAAAACTGGTCACAAAATGAGTTCTGCTGGCATCTGGAGTTATCTTCTAATGCAGACTAATTTCTAAGCTCCTTCATTAATTAGGAAGTATTATGAATAGCAGAGACTGCTGTTTTTCAGGTCTTTCAATTTGTGTGATATGTTTAGATAAATACATGACTGCAAAGCAACTTCTTACTTACATTGTGGTTTCTCTACTATGTTGTCAGGTGTTAATTTTCAATGAAAGGTGCTCCACCTGCAAGAACTTGTTGGTACCTTGTCTTTCTAGGAAGTAAAAAGCTACAACTAATGCATTTATCACAGAAATATGGTAGCTTATATATAAAAAGATACTATTAATGCATTTATCACAGAAATATGGAAGCTTATATATAAAAAGCTACTACTAATGCATTTATCACAGAAATATGGTAGCTTATACATGTTTAGGTAGTGAGGTATTGCAGGTCGAGACTTTCATGATGTCTTGGCAGGGATTTTCAGTTTGTAGAAAAAAAATAGAGGCCATCCTTATG
>NC_056731.1:831855118-831947618 GCF_019279795.1 Protopterus annectens
TGGGGCAGAGAACATGGGTAATTTGCATTAGATGCTCACCCAGACTCTTGCATTTGCATACTGGATAGCCAGTTGGACCATTTTCTGTACTATGGCCAGTGCTAGCATAAAGCCATACTGGAAGAGTGGTCTTTAAACATGCTGTGGAAACCTTTTGCAGCATGGTTAGCCTTTCTGAATCCCAGGGTGTAAGCATGTAAAATTATGTAGGTCACAGTCTGAGAATGGTATTGATTTATATGATTAATGTTAGTGTATTCGACAGTGCAGAAATAACGTTCCTATCAGCAGTGAATGTCAGTAATGTCAATGCATCTATCTGAGTCAGTAGAATTTGAAAACCTATTCCAAATAATAGGCTGCTAGTCAGTTTTAAAAAAATTTACCTAACTGTTTGTGCTATTTATTATATTTGTTCCTAAAGCTTTTACTATCATTTTATTCCCTAAGCAAGAAAACATTTTTTGACTGATGTAACAACATCATTAAAAAACACTCTGCTAATATATAAGCAGTAATGTAGTACTTATAATGCAAAGATAAGAGGCACATTGTTATATTACCAGAACTAGTTACTTGAGCAATGTTATTGCAGCGATAGTCTCATCAGATATGTCTATGCAAATGTCAGTGTACTTTTCAGATTTAGTAAAATTTTAATGCTTTTTTTAAACAAGAAACATCTTCATTAAATTATCATGCATGACATAGGCAATGTTACATTTATATAAATGGCAATAAACTATAGTGGTACAATCTCAGTTACAAACATTATACATTTCAAACCGTGCTGACACAACTCTAGCTGCAAACATTATATATCACTTTTAACATATCCAGTCATTGTTACTCAGCCATTACATAGCTCATTCAGATCCTGCCTTCTTTTAAACCGTATTCCTTCTCTTCATGTATTGATCTAACAGTTCCCATTTTTAATTATTTAATTCACTCCTACCCTTTTCTAAAGATCACAGTTCCAGTTGTTTTAAGTCTGCTACTATCTTCACTAGTTCTAGTAAAGTTAATTTAGACTTTGATTTCCATTTTCTAGTAATTGCTTTTTTTGGCAGCCATCATAATCAGACTCAGCAAGGCCTTACTATGTCTAGGCAATTATGAGTTTGTATCATAGCTCAAAAAATAATTTCCCTAGTTACTCCAACTTACTCACCCAGCATCTCTGACAGAGAATCTTTAAAGTCAGCCAACTCATTACACTCCCAGAAAATATGTCCCCAGTTACCTCTTTCTTTCCCATCATATCTCCAAGAATTGTTGTCTACCCGAAGCAAATTCTTTGAAGTCTGCTTGGGGGTATAAAAATACCTATGTAAGCACTTCCAGGCAAAGATCTGAAATCGTCTAGATTTTGTTGCATATTTGGGAGATATACATATACCCCCCGTTGTTTCTTTGTAAATTGATTATCTAATCTCTCTTCCCAGTCCTTCCTAATCTCCTCTGATTGATTCTTATAGCTATCATGCAATATTTTATATGTTCTGCTAATTATTCCTTTCTTAATGGCAACATCTATTGTAAATTGTCCTAAAAACACTACCAGTGTGGGTCTTTTGTTTAAGGCCCCCCAATTCTTTCTCTTTGCCTATACTCTGATATCAATCTTTGATATGGAAGACAATCTTTAGCCTGCAGTCCAAATAAATTCTTGGCATCTTCCCATTCTATTACCTTTCCCTCACTAGTTATTTGCTCCCAGTACCTTGGTTCCTTTGCCAGTTTTCTCAGATATATTCCGGCCCCCCTTGCCTATTGTCTGTATCCCTAATTGCAGTCATCTCTATTGGCAGAATCTCCTTTCTCCATTCCCATGTTGGCTTAGTTCTTAGAAGATGTTCTTCTACTTTATGAATATAATATTCTGTATGATTTGAATTATAGTTTTCTGCTTGTGCTATGTATAGGAGGAGCCTTAACTGTGCAGATCTGAAATACCCCTTTAACTCGGATAATCCCAATCTGCCCTGTTCTGTTGGAAGACTAAACTTACCCACTTGACTCTTGCCATCTTCACCTCTCAGATAAAATCCTTCAGCTCTATATTAATCTTCATCTGGTTGATAAAAATATGCCTGACCTGTATATAACACTTACTGGACTAAAAACATTTTAACTGCTTGTATCTTACTATCAGTATCCATATAACAGAGCTTCCATTTTCTCAGTTTTTGTATTATCTTTTGTTTAGTATTTATCTTTTATTTAGTCTCTTCCCACATATCCTTTGCTGGCACACCAGTATAATTTTTCATCCATACTCCTAAATACTCCATTTCATCCTGTCCCCATAAATATGGTTATTGCTGAACCAATTCGTATGGGGGTACACAATTTACTGCTATTGCTTTTGTTTTTGCTTCGTTAATTTTGTATCCTGAAAAGGTTTGAAATTGTCTCAGTATATTCCACAGCACTGTACTGTCCCTTTTTGGTTTTGTCAGGTATAAAATAATCGAAGATAAACAAACCGGCAGTTCAAAAGCCTCACAAAACCAGGAAACATGGGAATACAACAAGTATAAAAACTTTTTGATTTGTTATAAAAATAACAAAATACGTATACTTGAGTGCTTTCTTTTAACAAATGTAAACTTCATCAGACAAACAATATCTAACTAGATATATTGATTCTAAATTTTAATTATAACTTTATTCAGGTTAACAGGTGACACCTGCTGGGTGGTGTCAACGCTGACTGATTATAGTCTGCTTTATTATCTCAAGATCCTCAGTTAAAGAAGAAAAATATAAATGAAATTAGTTAATTTCCTATTCCACTTATGTGCTTTAAGCTAGATCTGAGGTTAGCAAACTAGCCTGTTGCCT
Organism: Protopterus annectens; assembly: GCF_019279795.1. Classification (NCBI taxonomy): domain Eukaryota; kingdom Metazoa; phylum Chordata; order Ceratodontiformes; family Protopteridae; genus Protopterus; species Protopterus annectens. The sequence goes on from NC_056731.1 coordinate 831,857,969, forward strand.
TTTCAACTCACAGCTGGCACATTTTCTTTCTTTTTGTCCCCTTTCTAATCTCATCTCTTATCATGTTGTATTGTGCATGGTGCAGAATTTCCATAATCTCTCAAGATTTGCCTTTAAAAATGTCAAAGTGTATAGATCAGTGTGACTTAACTAGGTGAGTATTCAAAGGTATGTTGCCAAGGTGCTATATTTAATAAAATATGAATTCTGGTTGTTTTGTGGTTTATACGTTTCTTTATTTGCAAATTGGAAGTTTTATTTAAACACACACACACACACACACACACACACACACACACACACACACACACACACACACACACACACACACACACACACACATGCATTTATATTCTAAACTTGAAATATGCTAAAAAAAATCTGCTAAATTTGCTGCCAGTAAACAACACTATACACATCCCTGCAAGGCCCTAAAAGGTTTTAACTGGCTTGAACTACCCCACTTCCTGGACTTTGTACAAGTAGCTCCTGCCCACATCATTTATAAACCCTATGCCTGTTCTGCACTAACCTTTATTTTTCCTTCCTATCACCCAAACAGACATCTTTGTTCTAATGATAACTTCTGATTATCTATAAACCTCAAAAAGCCTTTGGAAATAGCCTTTACTGCTACTCTGCTGGCCAAAAATGAAATTCTATTTTATAAGCTATTAAAATTGTAACATACTATCCTTCCTTCTAGCATCTTCTAAAAGACTACCTATCAAAATCATGGCTCTGCTCATGCTATACTCCTGGTTGAACATAAATCTTGTCTACTTTTCTCCACCTCTATCTGTACAGATTCTCTACCCCATCACCACTTCCTCATCTTTACGTAGCTAGCCTACCCTCTCTGCCATTTACATAACCTCTTCCTATCCCTCCTCTTCATTTATACTAATCTATCCTAATCTCTCACCATGTTTTGTAATAAGTAAAAGTCATGAGTTTAATTCAATTGTAAATATACTGTGAATTGCAAAAAGAAAGCTGTCCAGAACTGTATATAATGTTTTACTTTGCTTTTTCTCATTGTTCTCTTTGTAACATATTTTTGTTATGTCTCTGTGCATTACAATATTGTTGATTGTTTTTGAAATGTATAATTTCAACTGTTTTTTTTTTTTTTTTTTTTTTTACTTAATGTCTTTATACTTTTTTTCTGTATTAAATGGAGATTTTCTCCCCTGGCCTCCACCGAAAATAGGCTCCTGTGACCTGTCAGACTTTCCTGGTAAACAAACAAACAAATAAATATTTCTCTCTCTCTCTTTATATATATATATATATATATATATATATATATATATATATATGTGTGTGTGTGTGTGTGTGTGTGTGTGTGTGTGTGTGTGTGTGTGTGTGTGTGTGTGTGTTCTTTAGAGGAGTTTATTACAGTTTTGGAATCCTTGTGGTAGTTCAATATTTTCATGACCATTGTACTGCCTTCCAGGAAAACCTCTCTGCATCCCCTCATATTTTTCTTTCTCTTGATCCATCTTAATGACACTTCCTAAATTTGGGTTACCCTACAAGGCCACAGGCCTGTTATCTGTTTCTAAAATATATTTCAGCAAGATGAGCCCATGCACATATGTGATACAGCATGCCATGGGTTACTGAACAAATCTGCTACTACGTGTTGCAAAACTTTCTGGTCTTGTCTTCTGTCAGCTGTGACTGACTAAAATAAACATTCTTCTAACTTGACTTTAAATAGGCCACTTTGGATTTTTAATCCCTCCTCCCTTTTTATCACCATCCATGAGATCTGAAAAATGGCATACCCAACACCTAGCTATCATCCAATATCAATCCTTTCTGTCCTTAAGAAACTTCATGTAAAGATATACTATATTCACGTTATTTCATCTGAAGCAATGTTCTTCTTGAATCTGCAGATGGCGGATTAAGCAACAGCTTTAGGACTTCCAGTGATTTGCTGTTATGTTTTAATGTCATCTTCGTCCCTGTGGATTGAGGTCTGTTTGCATCTGATAGCTGTGCTGTTTTTTTAAAAAGCCTTTGTTCTTGCAAAGCTTGGCTTTTGACTGAAATGCTTCTTACTGCAATATTTGAATATGGCACCTGGTAGTATTTCATCTACCTTGCTGCTTGTGTTTAATTTGCCATGTGGTTACTCTAGACCCATTTCACTTGTTTTGTTTTTAAATGCTAAAATTGAATTTACTTACTGATGAATGCTAAAAGTGGGTTTACTCACTGGCATTAGCCCACACTCACTGTAGTTCCATAGGTGCCATTGCACAAATCTGTACTTTGCCATCTTCATGTACAGATTCTCAGCCTTCTCTAAGGCAGACAAAGTTGTCTTTTTGAATGAAGATGTCCATTGTAATAAGCTGCTTTAGTTTATTCCCGTCTATGACACTCATCTTTACCCTTTTGTTTTTATGGCATCCATTCAATGCAGCAAGGCCTAGTGACCTCTTCCTTTTAGATATGTCTAAGTGCATTTTCTTTCAGGAGTTAATGTCTTTCCATACAAGTCCCTTTCTCTAGCTTTCAGTCCCCTTCTCACCTCTGTTCCTTCATTCAGAATGCACATATCTAATTTAAGATCTATAATGTACCTGCCTTCACCATCCCTGAGCATTCTGTGCTTGTAGCATATAATTCCTTCATGAACTGTTTAGTTCTTCACTCTCCATTTAAAACTTTCAATTTCTTATCCTTATTTACATATCTGCCACTGTTGTATAAACTTGCGTGTATTATTTTACCTTTGACATCTTCTGCTGGGCTTGAACTACATGATTAATGTCTTGTGTACAACAACTGGTGATTCTTCCTGATCAATAAAATCAAACAAACAACTACTTACTGGGAGCTACTGGACAAAGATCCAAAAAGTAAGTTAACCCAGTGGCATGTGATAAGGACCTTTATGTTAGTGATGTAGAATTACTTGCTAGTGTACCTGGCTAAGATTTGGTGCAAGAGGGATAATATCCTTTGGGAAGGGGTGACCATTCAAATAAGTACTGCCTCCTCAAGACCTTGCGTTACTAATGCTCACTGAACATCATGCAACTACTGTAACAGAAAAGTATTTAATCACACACTTGTATATGTGCTTCTCATCGCAAATAGCACTGAAAAGTGGAAAAGTAACACAGCGTAGCGCTTGTCAGATCACCTAATCTCAAGTTTATCTGCACATCACTCTGTGTCTTCTTCTTCTTTTGGCTTTTCCCAGTTAGGGGTCGCCACAGCAGATCACCTGTCCGCTCATGATTGGCAGTGGAGTTTTACAGTGTCGGGTTGCCAGCCCAGTACCCAACCTTCCACAGAAGGCATGCACACACAAACTCACACCTAGGGCCAATTTAGAGTGTCCAATCCACCTGCAGTATGTCTTTGGGATGTGGGAGGAAACCAGAGCACCCGGAGGAAACCCATGCAACCACAGGCAGGACATGCAAACTCTGCACAGAAGGCACCCCAGCCGAGGATCGAACCGGAGAACCTCTTGCTGTGAGGCAACAATGCTAACCACTGCACCATCACTCTGTGTAAATATGTAAATCAAAGTAATGGCAAAAATGCTGAAGTCCTAGGTCAGAATAGGCAGAGAATGAAAAAAATGTGTCTCTGTTTAAAGGTGGAGTATTCACAACTGACAGATACTTTCCTAGGATAGGAATGGTGAAACAAAAATGTTTAATATTAGCTGAGAAATTAGTAAAACCCAAGATAAAGGAATCAGTTGACTGCAGATGAATATACAGTTTTATGAAGTCCTGTAGGTGAATGAAAGAGGGAAGTAAAATGCAGGCAAGAGAATGTTCACTAGTGGCCAGTGTTATTACCAGGTGTCATGACTAAAACAGTGGTGTCATTAAGTTAGATGAGCTATTGTCACAGCAATCTGTGAATTTAAAGATAAGCTGTTCATATTCCTCATTTGCAGCAGCTTGTAACAAGACACTTGTCTTCTAATTGCATTCCTTCTGGGTGCCACCCTGCTTGCATGTATTACTTTACTGAATGATATGAAATGAAGTCTAATTTTCCATTTTGTTGTTGGTAAGCTGCATTTTACAGTCTGTTTTGAAAGCTTTTCCAACAACTCAGCTCTCCCTACATGCAATACCACCCATTCAATAGGCCTCAGCTGTTTACCGTGTTCTGCAGAATGTTATTATACACCAGATCAAGAACTATAACTACATTTTTATAAAGCACCAGTTATACCATCACATCTGTGTCGCTAGTATTAATTAATTACCAGGAAAGCCTGCATGTGCATAAATCTCAGAATGACTATCAGGAAATGAACAAACTAACTCTTCTATGACAAAAGCATCAGCAAAAATAGCAGTCTTTATTTGTGGTAACCAGCATCCACAAAAATAATTCTTAGATGTCTATTTTATTGCAATGTCCCTGTTGTGTGGTTGCTGTGGTGAATCTCTCAAGCTGTGTTAGGTTCAAAGTTCACCAAAGCAACTACTTCAGGAAAGCACTTAGTTATATATATATATAGGCACATAAACACTATCAGCTATACAGACTCTGTCATTTATATAGCTATTAACCTACAGTGTTATGTAAGACTCCTGTCTTGTATGGGAGTTTGCATTAGTAGTTGTACTATTGACTTGCAGTACAGTTCGATTCTGAACTATCTTATACATGTACTGGGATCTTGGTTTATGAGCTCACAACATTTAAAGGTTTACTTGGAATTCAGCTTATATATTTTTCAGTACAATTGATGCTGAGTAATCTAGTGATAGTATTACAGCCTTAATCAGACTAGTTTTACTTTGTATTAGGTTAGGATTGAGACTAAAGCTAATTAGGTAGCATTATTTTCCTGTAGTGATGTAGAAACTCCACAACTGGCAATGTTCAATTAACCCATACGTAACACTAGCATAGGATATCTTAGGTTTTACTCCATACTGAAATATCTGCAGTAAGATTGTCTTACGGAGGTCACATCAGTATAGGGTTGTGCAGCTTCCTTTGGCCTCATGACTGTAGGATTCCTGTAACATTATAATGAATGCATCTAATCCAAGAATTGCTAATGCTGAACAGGAGTCATTGGAGCTGTCTGAATATAAACTGTGCCACTTGGTTGTAAAGGATTAGAGTCCCACCTGCAAACAAAGAGAACAGTAAAATGGTTCCTGTCCTTGGAACATCTTGTTCACATTGTGGATGGAGCACCCCTGCTGAAACAAAAGTAAAACTAAATATTTTACAAAGCTGCCATCACTAAATATGCTGCAGTCAAATGCAGTTGCAAGCAATGTAGAGCAAACTGATGGAAGAAACTGCTATATAGTACAATGCCCCATCCCCCATGTCATAGTGTTATTACTGTAACATTTGTTCTACAAGAGCACAGATAATCACTCATGGTGCTGTTTATATTTTTGTGCCATCAGTGAAACTTTTTTTAGATGTTTGTCTTTCTCTATAGTTGAATGAGATATTATATATTAGGAAGGGTTGTGGGGGTGAAGGTCCCAGATGGGTGCAGAGGGTGAAATGCTTTTCTTGAATTTTATTGGTTATAACTGGTTTGTTTTTCCTGGATTAAGCTTCAACCAGTTTGTACATAAAGAGGCGTAATGGAGCCTATTAAAATATATCTGCTTATAAAATATATTTAATATGATTACTTACCAGTTTTTAACAGTTTTAATATCTGCAGAGTCTTTCACTTATAACCCAGAACTGGGTACCACTGTACCACCCTACAGCAAACCAAACAAGTACCTATAGCACCATTTTGATTTCCCCTAACACATGACAACTATCTAATGAAAAATGCTGCCCTTCCTTTGCCAATGCAGTTAACAACAAACCCTTATCTTATCTCATATGTTCTCAGGAAGACAATACTTTCTTTTTCTATAGACCCTTAAACATCTCTGTTGGAGAAAAAGTCCTTAGCAAATTTAATCCTGCCAGTGGGACCCATCTACCTTCTTAAATTAGGGAACCAACTGACTTATTATAAACAATTTAAAAATAACTCTCTTACTCACCAGAAAGTGACCTAAAGGTGTCGATTCTTTAGAGATGCCAGATAATATGCCTAGTATGTGTCCCTCTTGGTGGTCTTACAGAAGTCTGAGAGTCTTCAATACGCGTCAATACTCTAAAAAATTAGTATGATGCTACACATGTAAAACTGAAGTGCAAAGCTCTCTATTACATATAAAAGGCATTTTTTTGCAGAGGCAGCTTTCCTGCACCTCTCTTCATAATGGAAGTTGTATCCCCTAACCCTACTAGTTACATATGCTAAGACTGAGATCATTGCATTGTTGTACTTCAGAGAAAGGGAAATTCTCTAAGATATATTTCAGATTTATTTTATATTCCTCCCATATTACATTGAATTTTTAGAGATTTAGCACTTGTACTGTTGAGTCTTGAATATACAAAAGGAACCGGCTTCTCCTTTGCCATTTTGTCATTCTTATTAATTATATTACTTATATCTTGACGATTTTATGTATTTATTTTTAATATCACTGTAATAAATGGTCTGAACCCTAGTGAATGATGGTTTCATAGTATAACATATACATCTGCTGTATTAGTATTTGAGTATTATGCACTTATCCGTCAATATATGCATCTCTCTCTCTCTCCTTCTCTAAAGCTGCCAGATTGGAAATAATGCACTACTATTGTATAATCACTAACACATATTCTGAATGTTAGAAATACCTTGTTAGTATACACTTGTTCAACTATGATATGTATTATTATTTAATGTTGTAGCATGCAGGTAATTACATGTTCTTCCAATTCCATAACGTTTTTACGGATTGCGATAAGAGTGTCCCTCATTGCATAATTCAACACAATACCATGCAGAGATTTGTTTCCTGATTCACAGCTATATTATTAAGAGAATGTTGCTTGCTAGTTAAGAACTGCAGCAAATAAATAAATAAATATTGTCAAATGCAAAAAGCAGCATGAAAAGTAATGTGGTAGGCATGAGTATTTATAGCAAGAAGAAATGATTTTTCATGTTTTTGAATGTCTCTTATAAAATAGGTTTGGATCCTTACTGCTGACAGATGGAAATTATCTAGCTGAAACATTTTACATACTGGTGTATGAGACAGGGGAAATAACCTGGGGCACTGCCGTTGGAACAGAACTATTCAGTAGCATATATGTAATGCAAGATGTATGTTTAAATAAGAAAATCTGTTTTACAACTTTATGAAGTTAGACAGCAAATTTAACTGTTTGTGAATGGAAATAACACTCCATGGGAGTAAGGTATTTGTTGTAACATCATAGGAATGGGTTTAGGTGCTTTCTTTTTCTCCATAATAATTTGCAATTTTGGTGTTTTTTTTTTTTTTTTTTTTTTGCATTCATGTTAACTTTGTATTGTGCATTTTGGAATAAATATTCCTCCAGGTTTACTATCTAGACTCCTTCTATTACAAAATAATACCACCCAACTATGCTCTGGACCATCCTTGCTTTTTACTCTGTTATTTTCTGTTTACCTTCTTTCTACTGCCGGAATACTAAACCCATTTCTGCTGCTTCAGTGACACTCTGTTCCACTTCCATCTTTATTTAAAAGCACAGTTGCTAAGATTTGCCTTATTTCTTATCTTAATAAATTATGTGGGTCCAGTTGTGTTTAACTTCACTTTTCTCTATAATAAAATCATGACCTATCAGTTAAATGTACACAGATTTCTTAAACATGGCATGATCCCAAATGTTCCTGCTTTCCTTATTTTCAATATATACCATGAAATAATTTTTATTTGTTTTACTGTAACCAGCCTAGATGCAACAGACATAAGCACTGCCTATAGTCAAACATAGTTTAGAAAAATGCAGCACAGACAATACATTATTTAACAAAAAAGCATATTTCAAAAATTATAGCTGAAAATGCAGGAAACAAATCTCAAGCTAAAAAGTATATAATAATGAGACCAAAATGACAACAGGCCTGAAAAATGTTTCTTCTGTCAGAGGTTAACAGCATAAAGGTAAGAGAACTACAGATCACATCACATGAAAGGGTAGACAAGCATAGAGGTAGGCTAAGCTGCATAAACTTTCAGCAAACAATGTTGGGGAAGTAAAATAAAGATGGCAAAGGACAAAGAAAATCATAAAATGCTAGTAATAATCTTGAAAAAGAGGGATTAGAATGTTTAATGCAGTCGAAAGCAAGGCAAGCCGTCAGATAATAGAAAAAGTTGATTCTGTTGTTGTTGTTGTCTTTTGGCTTTTAGGGGTTAGGAGTTGCCGCAGCGGAACTCTGGTCCACTAATGATTGGCAGTAGATTTTCATGAACGCCGAGGTGCCAGCTCGACATTCAACCTTCAACGAAGGCACGCCAATTTACGCATGTCTTTCGAATGCCCACCCAACCGCGGGGAGGACATGCAGACTCCACATTATTGTGTTCAGTCTGATTTTCCTTAGCATCTGCTGCCTCAAACATTTACGCATATACAAACACACACACACACACACACACACACACACACACACACACACACACACACACACACACACACACACACATTAATTTAATGCCTACTTTGCAAGCTTGATGCATAGATAGAAAAATTCCAGAGACAATAAATGCTGAAAACAAAGTACTGAACAGAATAATTTACCAAAACATAATGGAGTGCAGAAGTTTGCTAATACATAGTATAAGAAGACAGTTTTGAAAGCAGACATCAAAAGAATACATTAACTCATAAATACAGATACTTTGCAGAGAGGCAAGCTTCTTTGTAGAACTTCAGTGGAAGTTATACACCCACTTACAACAATATTACTAAGCATTCAAACTCTGTGACTTAGCATCTCAGAAAAGGTTTTCCAGCAACAACAAACATTTTTCCAAGTTACTGTAGTAGAAGTTCTGTTATAAGCATGGAAGTGGGGGAAGTCCCCCAAGAAAAAATAGGCAGGTTTGACATTTATTCATTGCATTATTAATTTTTAAGACAAAGTACAAAAATTAGACTCTCTTTCTCTCTCACTATATATATATATATATATATACATATATATATATATATATATATATAGAGAGAGAGAGAGAGTGTTATATGAAATAAAAAAGAAAAACAAAACATAAGTTGCATGGAAAGATATATATATATATATGTATATATATAGAGAGAGAGAGAGAAAGAGAGAGAGTGAGAGAGAGATAAGTGCACATAGAAACATGTGGTAGAAGCCAAACAAAATCTCCAGCACTTCAGTGGAAATATTCAGGTCTGTTTATTTAAGCTGCTAAGCAGAACGTGGTTTCGCTCTGAATCAATGTACAAAGAACATAATAGCAAAACAACCATTTAATATATTCAAATATCACATGATCAGTCATGTAATCAGATATCAAGTGAAATAAAACACCATACCCAAAAGCATATACATGTAAAAAATGAAATAATAATACCGAAACGTCTTTAAAGATAATAATAACAATGATAATAATAATAATATCTGAAAAAATATTATTACTGTGTAAGTAAATTACATATAAGGACCAGAATTTTGTAGTCTTGTGATACTATAAAATTCTATAGGAAAACAACACACACACATAATAAGTCATAGCATCTGATTAAGCCCTGTCTAGTAAAAGAGCCAAGGTTTAAAATCCATTTTTGGTCCTTTTCATTTAGAGGGTAGTGTTTTTGGGTGTCAGTTAAATCAGCTCCCAAAACTTTGTCAATGTCAAAAAATTTGAAAATCATTCCTCTATGAGCCAACAAATGTCTAAACAAAGTTATATATGATCTCTGCAGTTAAGATTGTTAATATGAGCACAAATGCTTTATTTTAGAGGCTGGGAAGTCAGACCGACATAGAAGCCTCTATTAAGAATAAATAGCCATATAGATCACCCAGTCACAACTGTATGTAATAAACCTATATATTTCATCCATCCTAGCGGTACTGATCGACATGAAATTATTTGTTTTACCAATCTTGTCATAATGTGAACAAACTTCCACAAAGAAAACTGCCCTTAGGATGTATCATATTTCACAATATTTTTAGAAGTAAGTAACTTACTGTTTTCTACCTGAAAACCATTCCTTTAAACACTTCCCTTCTGAAAAAAAAAAAAAAAAAAACATAAGTCACTGAGGAGGGACTATGTACCTAAAGAAATCATCATGTGACAACAAATACCAATATTTATGTAAGGCAACTTTAATCTTAAAACTATTGATACCATATGAAGTAAGAAATATGTTTCGTTATTATTTGTAGGCACATCCAAGGCATGTCCCTCAAGAGCCTGTTATTGCTCTACCCCAATAGCCTTATAAAACCCCCTGTTAATATACTCATTGTGTTATTTCCTAGAGGAAAATACTCTTTTCATGTCAATATCCTCTTTTTCAAAAGTCAGTTGATCATTACAAATGTTAGGCCGCGGTGGTGCAGAGGTTAGCATTGTCACCTCACAGCAAGAGGTTCTCCCGTTCGATTCTCGGCTGGAGCGCCTTCTGTGTGGAGTCTGTATGTCCTCCCCACAGTCGAGTGACATTAAAGACACGCAGGTAGGTGCGAGCATGAATGGGCATGCCTTATTTGAAGGCTGGGTGTTGGGATGGCACCTCGGCACCGTAAAAATCCACTGCCAATCATTAGCAGACTGGAATTCCGCTGTGGCAATCCCTAACCAGGAAAAGCTGAAAGACATTAGTTTTAGTTGATCATTACAAATGTGTCTCAGTCTTACAAACTGTGAATGTTCTTAAACATGTGGGTTGGGTGACAGGCTGTAGCATAAGCAAAGCATTACAATGGAATGGTTTCCTATAAATCATCAGATAAACTTAGCCATCAATCATCTTAGCCAATGTCTCACTGAGAACACTACAAACAAATAAATCAAAAGTATAGGTAAAAGTGATACCAAAATTATTTGAATTAAGGAAAACCGGGAAACCTCTTAACTGTAATAAATTTCCTTTCCACAACAAAAAACAATCATCAACATATCTTTTCAATAATTCTGTGTAGGAATAATATGGATTCCTTGACATATCCAAAATACATTGAGTTTCAAAATACCCCATAAAAATGTAAACATGTATATAGTTAAAAGTTGCCCCATAGCCATCTCCCATAGTTGCATATAACATTTAACTTTAAAATAATATACATTCTTCTCTAACACAGATCATACTACCCTCAGAATAAACTCACTAAAGCATTCATGATAATTACTAGCCCCTGTCTAAAACTAATGTACTGCTTCAATAATTGTATCATGTGGAATACTAATATGCAATGACCAAACATCCAGTGTGTGTATATGGAATTCTAAATATAAATGCCATCCATTAATTAAAAAAAAAACTGAGTTGCATCCTTTATTTGTGCATAGAGCAGAGGAAGTAAATAGGTCCTACATTTTTCAATAGATACAGATCGAGGTTTGGTCAATGACTCCTGACCTGACACAATTGTCTATGTCTAATGAGTAATGCAGAGTTAGGAATTTTAGATACCCTACTTCATATGGTATCAACAGTTAATAGAATTATCCATAAGTAATTGCTTATAGAGGTCTGCAGAAATGATGCCCTCATCCAAATAATGCTTCAAAAATTATCAGTTTGGGTTTTAAAGTTACTAGTACGACCAATGTAAAACAAAAGATAAAATCGGCAATCACCTATCTTTTAGATTCAGTATCATACTCGGCCTTATCCCAAATAACCACCAGCACATAAAAACTGTAGGAAACACAAACACTCCTGACACTCCTCTAGCGCCTCAGCTCATAGCCTTTTTAGACTATACTTTTCATCACATATTCCTCCCCTCTTATACTCTTTGAGAAAAATAATTGTGAGGAAAGTTATGTCAGGTTTTTCTTTGTCTACTATTGATGTAGACGTGTTGCAGAAAAGTTTAAAATGTATCCCCACGGTGTTACCAAGGGGATATGAGTTGAAATGTGACATTTTTAAATTTGTCAGAAAATTACATTTAATGTCTTATTTTTCCAAGGAGATGTATGATATGGAAAAGGAAAGTGAAGGCAGGGATACAGAAGCCAGTGACACAAGTTTTTATTCATGTGTATCTGATTGTGACATGGATGCTTATTGTAAATTAAACACTGAAAAATGTTGTATATAAAAGTGATTTTATACCTGTATGTAAGGATGAAAGTATTCAGCAGTTCTCTTATGTAACACAATTTTTGGTTGCGAAAGAATGTGAATCATTAAATGAGAATAGGAAAAATGTTAACTATAATTTAAATAAGCAGGAATGGCAAAGTTTATTAAGTATAAGCCAAAACAGAGAACGGGTTTTGAACCCTTCTGATAAAGGGGGACATCTAGTAGTGCTACATTATGTGCAATATTTGAAAATGTGCTACACTCATTTGAATAATGAAAATGTTTATGTAAAGGTAGGAATGGAAAATTATTTAGAAGTAGTAGCCATGTATAAGGAATTGTTGATGAAAGGGTACAGACTGAAATATTTTTCATATGAAGATGTACATAAAAAGCTTGCAGTTAAAGAAATTATGATGGCTTATTTTTTCTGTGTTCCTAAAATCCACAAGAGCCTAGTAGACCCTCCCGGGTGACCTATTGTATCTACTTGTGGTTACTTTACACATAACCTAGCCTTTTTCTTGCACACATATTTAAGGGGGGAGGTAGAAAAATTACCCTCCTATATCAAAGATTCCTTTGATTTTTTTAAGGAAACTAAAAATGTGAAATGGGAAGAAGATATATTCTTTATAGTTATGGACGTAGTTAGCGTGTACACAAATATATAACATACACATGGTTTGGAGGCCCTGTTATTCTTTCTTAAAGATACTCCAAAGACTCGTATTTTACAGCTAGTACATTTTTGTTTGAGTCATAATATTTTTGAATTTAATGGAGAGTTAAACAAGCAGCTGAAAGGTATGGCAATGGGGGCAGGTTTTGCCCCCATGTATGCCATCTGTTTTATGGGCATGTTTGAAAATAGATTTGTATATAAAAAGCATATTTTTTAGTAAATATGTATTACATTACTATAGATTTATAGATGATTTAATATTTGTGTGTAAGGGGTGATGGAACGAAGTGGAAAAATTTGTACAGGATTTAAATGGGAACAACTATAATATAAAATTTGATGGTATCCAGAAAGGTGTGAGAGTGAATTTCTTGGATATAACATTGCAAGGCATTAAGGATGAGGGTATGCAAACAGGAATGCATAGAAAGTTTGGGGGAAGTAGCCACATTTTACTGGAGAAAGTTGCCATCTCCCCATATGATGAGGTCCATTCCATATGGGGAATTTCTTAGAATAAAAAGGATATGTAGTAACAAAAAGGACTGTGAGAGAGAAATAAATAAAATGGCTAAAATATGTATAGGTAGGGGTTATAGTTGGAATATGGTGGCTGAGAATAAGGCTAGGGTAATAAAATGAAGAGATGGTAGGAAGGGTAGTACAAGTGGATATGGGTTTGAAAGTAATAAACAGGAAAACAAAACATGTTTTTTGTGACAACATTTTCTGTTTTTTCAGAGACCCTTGTGAAATTAGTTAAGTATCATTGGGGCATTTTGCAAAAGAGTAAAAGTAAAAAAATTAGTAGCCTTGACTTTCCATTTTTTTCTTATTCAAGAAGTAGAAGTATAAAAGACTTCCTAGTTGTTGTTGTTGTGTCTTTCGGCTTATCCTGGTTAGGGGTCGCCACAGCGGAACTCCGGTCCGCTAATGTTTGGTAGTGGATTTTTACGTGCCAAGTTACCAGCCCTGATGCACAACCTTCAAGGAAGGCACGCCCATACACGCATGCCTCCACACAGAAGACGTTCTAGCTGAGAATCGAATGCGACAACGGCTTGCAGTGAGGCGACAACACTATACTTCCTAGTACATGAGAAATTTTAATTACCTATGCTAAATAGGAATCGGGAAATGCAAAGTCATGGTACTTTTCCCTGTGGAAAATGTAGTAGTTGTCAATATGTCACACAGACTTTTGATAAAATAAATGAAAAAAATGTTGTCAGCAAGGGTATATATTCCTGTGATAGTGCAGGAATAGTATATGAACTAAGATGTCCTTGTGGTAAGGCATATGTGGGGGAGAGTGAAAGGAGTTTCAAGGAAAGACTGAAAGAATGTGTAACAGATATAAAGAAAGGTAGAGAAATGAGTCCTGCGGCATTACATTTCAAGGAATTTCATAATAATGACACCCAGGGTTTAAAAGCTACAATTCTGGGTCAAGTAAGGCAAACATTTGAGTTGGATATAAAAAAGAAAAGATGGAAAATGCAATCTATTTTTATCTTGAAATTTGATACAATGATCCCGAAGGGGTTGAATAGGGAGAGTCACTGGAATTGTTTTCTGTAATGATGTAAAATTAGTTAAGTGGTTAATTGAATTTTTCTCAGAGTGTAAGAGGGGTGGGATATGTGCTGAAAGGTATACTCTAAAAAGGCTATGAGCCGAGGAGCTAGAGGAGTTTCAGGAGTGTTTGTGTTTCCTACAGTTTTTATGTGTTGAAATGTATTCTTGCTTATTTTGTGCCTATTATGTGTATTTTTGGAAGAGAAGTGATTCTGGTACTGGATTTTTTTTTTATTGAACAAGACATGCATTTGTATTTTATTATAACATCTGAAAGGTAACACTGGCCTTGATTTTTTCCTGTGGTGACAACTTTACATTTCAGTGTTTTATCTACAAATTCAGTGCTTGCTGCCCTTGAAGAATAACTTGTCTATGATACGTTAAAAAGAAATTGGTCAGCTGGTAATATTGCAATAGGAATGGTTAGTAAACAGACAACAGGTTCAGAGTTACTAGGCATCTTATCCATAGGAGAACACACTAGTGCAGCACACCCATCTCCCCCTTAAAGTACACTGCATTATCAGCAATCCAGCTATATGGTGTGCGAGTGGAATCCACAGCCTTCTGCACCAAAGGTTAAGTATGCTACCTCTTAGGCTACTAACACTGCTATCAAAGTCTCTAGCACAAACACCGATGGACATTTGCTAAAGAAAAATAGTTGCACATTGAAAAGAGACAGCAGGAGCAACAGTAAACTTCTCTTCCCTTGAAACTCACAATTTCTTGAAAAATGCACTCAAATTCACAAAAATGCACTGAAATTTTTAAGTAGTCCGGTAGCTGGTGTCGAGAATTAAAGTTCCTAGCTCCTGTTGCCAAGGTACAGGGTTTGTACCTGAGCAAGTTAATTAACTAACCTGCCATCCTATCTGGGGCATTACACACACACACACACACACACACACACACACACACACGGCCACACTCACATGATACATCTCCCAAGCAAGTTTAAATTTGTGCTGAGAAGCAGGAACAGAACATTTATGCATGCGTTCACACATGCAGAGAAGCAGCAGGAATGTAGACATGCGTGGATTGACAGGTGCAGACTATGATCATAAAGACGAATGTGACATGTAATTTCAATTTTTTTTTTAATTAAAAATTAAATGCTGTGGCAGTCTCTCTGTGATTAAAAATTAATTGTTGTGGCAGCCCCCTGGCCAATGGGTGCCACCAGCCAGAAGAGTGTAGGCAACTGCCTAGGTTGCCCAGTGCTGGATCTGGCTCTGCTTGTGTGCATGACTGTGTGTGTGTGTGTTTGTATGTTTGTGTGTGTGTTTGTATGTGTGTGTGTGTGTGAGTGTGTGTACGTGTGTGTGTGTGTGTGTGTGTGTGTGTGTGTGTGTGTGTGTGTGTGTGTGTGTGTGTGTGTGTGTGTGTGTGTGTGTGTGTGTGCGTGTGTGTGTGTGTGTGTGTATATGTGTGTGTGTGTGTGTGTGTGTGTGTGTGTGTGTGTGTGTGTGTGTGTGTGTGTGTGTGTGTGTGTGTGTGCACGTGTGTGTGTGTGTGTGCGTGTGTGCGTGTGTGTGTGTGTGTGTGTGTGTGTGTGTGTGTGTGCATGCACATGCATACATGCTGTGTGAGAGACAAAATGGAGGCAACAAGTACGATGTGACTAGAGTTTCTATAAGCAGTGCCAGGTGTTTGCAGTCTTAATCAAAGTCAGCATGTGGGAGTCAGATCAGATCCTTTACGTCACCACAGCATCACATGGTAGTACATACTGATGGTACACTGAAGGTCAGTAGTCCCAGGAGCCAGAAGTATAGCTTGGTTCCTCCAGAAGTAAACAACTTTGGATACATTAGCAGAAGAAGGCACACAATAACTTATGGGTGAAAGTGACACTGATTTAGTTGACAAACTACTCTGCATGTAGATGGGTGTTGCAATGGCTTGAGGTAAGCTGTAATTAATAAACAAAATAAACTGCAGCAAGCTAAGTACCGACTGATGAGGATCAGAGGGTTACATGAAACAAACTCCCTGAAATCAATCATACTATGTAGGTACATTTTATGCAATATCCACAAACAATTCTTAGCAGTTGGTACTTCATAGCTGGTGAGTGCAAAGCTTCAGCTGACCCCATCACATGCCTTTGTGAGCTCATAGAAGTGAAATGTTGCTGGGGGGGGGGGGCGATGCAAGGCTTTCCTTTCTGGAATTAGACCAGTGTTGCTCATTCTGCTACTGTAGTTTGAATCAATGTACACGTTGCAGAGAAGGCAGTCTGCAATTTAAAGAGACAACCGATATATCTCTACCTGAACATGGTTTGTTTCATGCAGTTATGAAGATATCTATGTACGCATCTTGTTTACATATGTCTGATGCTGAGGAGGAAATGCAAACAACTTTACATTTGTGCACCTCTACACAACCACAAAAATCAGAACGGCAATCACAGAATGCCAGCAATGTGACAAGCCATGCCTGCACACTGTGTTCTTTTTTGTTTCAAATCTGATCTTATACCTAACTTGAAGATGGCACACTGTAGGATTCTCAGTTTTTTTTAGAATTTTTTTTGAACTTCAGAGTTACATATTGCAACATACAATTTTCAGATTTATTTAGCAAATTTGAACAAATTGTTTTCAGTCTGGCAGCTACTGCAACAAACTGATAGTCCCAGTATGCTTTAATCTGGAATTGTTATGTCATTTCCATTTATACTGTAAATCATTGAACAGTCAGGCAAAAAAACATAAGTAGGACGGAAAGGAGGCATTTGGTTCACCAGTATAAATAGCGGGTTGTAGTCTTTTATATATAAACTTGAAATCGTACCATATTACAGTAAATTGTCAGCTGTTGACCCTGTGCACTCGTAAAACTATATGTAAAGTGAGTAGGAGCCAAAGAAATACCATAGAGTTCTTACACATATCTACCTTAATCTCATTATATAGTATGTCTGAATTCAGCCACCTCTCTAACCTAGAAGGGGGGGGGGGGGTTGCTGTTTTCTAACCTTTTCTTCTTTCTCTCTGTTTCTCTTTTCTTTCTTTTTTTTAATTTGAGTAATGTCAATACAATGCCACAGCTTGTAGAGTAGACTCCCTCTTATCCGACCTGTCTTTAACTGGCTTCCTCTTTAACTGGCCATCAGATTTCTGCCATTGCTCTAGCAAAAGACAACAGAGAACAACACTTCTGCCTCCTCTGGGCTAAATAATGACAGACATTTGAGATTTAGACTTTATATTCTTTAGAAAAATGCATACAAACACAAATCCAGTTATTCTAGCTGATTTATAACCTATAAATGCTATTTTGCATGCTTTTTCTGATTAACCAGACATTCATATATCTAGCCTAAGGTCTGGTCCCAGTGAGACTGGATAAGAGGGGACTGTACTGTAGTTTTGTTTTAGAATGCACCGCAGTGCATTTAGATTCAACAGGGCCATTTAAAGTGATATAAATACCAAAGAGCCTCATATTATTTCAGGCTGTATCTCAATCTGTCAGGCAGGGGACACACTACAAACTCATTAAAACTGTGCCTCTTTCTTTGATGTATCCCTAAGTGGCTGATTTAAGTATCTCTGTGAGTGTGAATGTCGTTATGGAAGTTATAGAATAGCTTCTGACTATAGATGCAGCAGACCTGGGAAGAAATGGTGGACTTGGCTAACTTAGATATTATTGCTGCTTGCTCTGCTGTAGGCATATTGCCATGTAGTGTGGTAGCTTTTCTTCCTTATTTATCAGATACTAGATGATGTTTCAAATTCGTACTGAAATTTCGATTTATTTAGGAGCTTGTTTCTAAGTACCTTAACAACAGAATGACATAAGCATGAAGATAACAACACGAACAGTAAAATACCATAAAAAACTTAAAAAATAAAACAAATATTTAGGACACAAATGCAGAGTTAAATATGATATAAAAGCCTATATGAATTTATACTGATTTTTTTGTGAGCACTGGTCCGGTTGTTTTTTTTTTCTTTTGTTCTGAATTTATACTGATAGTAATATGAACAAAACAAAGCAAGACTTGATGGTAAAAGTCTCGATAAAAAAATTAGTAGAAAGACTATACTGACCTGGAAATTATAATAACTTAAATCAAAAATGAATAAACAAATAAATAAACAAATAAACACATTAATAACAAAATAAGTATAAAACTTAGGAATTATCAACATTAAAAGAAAGGCCAAACAAAGGTCTTATGGTTTCTATCCCTAAGTAAGTTATGGATGACGGTATATGTGATGTGTAAAAATACTTTTTTGCAGTTGTGTAACATACCTTGACAAGACTAAGTCTGTCATACTAAAGCTCCAGATGCTTTGAATTAGGCCTTCTTTTTTATCCTGGCAAACCTGATAATATGTTAGACTACCTAATATTCTATGGATGTTCTTGCCCTATAATTCTAGAAAAGGGAAAGAAGTGTCATGTGGTAAACATTAGGCAAATGCCAAGTGCTTTCACAAGGAAAACAATACACACTCTAGTGAATAAGATTGTTACAGAGCTGCTGACTGACTAGCAGACCTGTTCTTAGGGGTGCAAACTTGAAATGGTGATATATGTTAGAGATCTGAAAAATGCACGAAGCAGCATTATGTGACCACAGATGTCAAGCAGAAACAGACAGTGCAGTACATAAGCAGAACCCAGCAGCTGTACACAAGGATCTTCATTCTTCTGAAGATGGGAGTGTTATCTGACTTGGCAGTGGGTGAGTGCTATTTGTACAAGAATGTGTATATGTGTGTGTGTGTGTGTGTGTGTGTGTGTGTGTGTGTGTGTGTGTGTGTGTGTGTGTGTATGCTCACTTGTGTGTGTACGTGGGTTCTTGTTGAGAAGGCTGATACGGCTTTATCTTGTCTTCAGTCTGCTAGCAAGTTGCATAATCCCTTGCAAAGATCAGAAACAGAGAAAATACATTCAGACTGCACTTGTCGTTTTTCCTTTCACCTGTCTTAGTGCCTAACTTGTTTCAGTCAAACAATGCATCACCCATCACATCCTCCACTTCACCATATTACATTTCATTTTCACTTTTTAAGCTTTTTTTCCCAAACACAAACAGCAAAACAGAATAGCGCCCCACAACACACACAGACACTCGCTGCTATGAGTGAAGCAGTAGAATTATAGCTAAACATATGTGTATTTAGTTCTGCACTTTTTTTGTATGTTTAATGTTTATTGACTACATGGCTGAGCTGACCTGCAATGACCCATTTGAGCCATGACTTGTTAGATTGTTAGATTTAGCAAGTATACATACACATTTGATTCAGTAAGCTCATATCCTACTTGTTAGATTCAGCAAGTGCACAGTCATTTAATTCAGCAACTACATATCATAAGTACACATAGTTATTACTGTTTTTTATATATGGTTCAATAGTGCTTTTGCACACTATGGGGCTATTCAGAAAGAACAATAACATGTCATTGCTGGGGTAAATAGCACAGCTGGAACTGTGATATTATGTCTGATAGGGACTAGCTATGTATAAGGGCCAACATATAGTGACTCTGACAGGAATAGTGCTGTATAATGAAGCCATGCATTTACAAAAATGGCAGCCAACACACAAATGAGTAGATTGCAGTAAGATAGGTCACATGACCTGGGTACATCAGCATGTGTGTGGTGTGCTTGCCATGATATGAGCTCACAGTAGCACCAAAGTGCTACTAATGTGCAAAATGCCACAACTGAGAGCCCATAGAAAGGCTACACAGCAAAGTGACAACTTTATTTTATAAACAGGAAGGAAATGGGGTGGTAGGACAGGCAGGAAAGGGCAACAGCAAGCACAGGAGCACACAGAAGGGTAATGATAAGGTTAAAGTGGCATGGGGTGGGGTAAGAGGGTAATTTTTTGGACAGATACCTTTTTTATTGTTTGAAAATATGGATAGTGAGGGAGGTAGACAACAGGAAGATGTGGGTAAGAAAGAGAGCATAAGGATAGCAGCAGGGGCAACCAGACAGACAGACATATAAGACAGAAAAAGACTGATAGGGAAGGTTATGATGCAAAATTGGGGGCCACAAAGGAGATACAGAGAGACATAGAGGGTGGACAAATGGAGATGGGGAGGTCTGGACAACAAGCATGCAAACAGGAGAAGGTAAGTGACACACAAAGAAAGGGATCAACTTGATTGTGGTAGGGTGGAGTGAGGATCACCTGCCAAGCTGTCCCAGTGGGAAATTCATCCATGTATCATAGGTGGACTCTGTTACTATTGGACAGGTAGTTTGGGACCATGCAGCTATGACACTCTGCCAGTCACATAAGTATGTGCTCTACAGTGCCAATAAAGGCTGCAGGCTACACAGTCTGCCTTAATCCTGAGCAGCTTACACATCTCCTGTCAGATGACATAAGAGGACCCCTTTGTGCCACTCCATGATGAGAAGCCTATGCCTCCCACCACAGAAACAGCATGTCTCCCAGGATGGCATTCACCAAGCTGCAGAGATGCTGGCCTGGACACTACTGAGGACCCAGAGGTGGTGGCAAGACAGGTGCAGGGTGTGGTAGATGCTGTCGCACCACATCCAACTCCAAAGTTGAAACACTGCAGAAAATATGAATGTAAATGGAGAGAAACAAAACATCAACAAAAATAATAAGAATATGATGATAGAGAGAGAAAGAGCACATGATAAAAACAACAGTGGTCAGTATGACATGGTACGGTTTCATATGACAAGCCCTGAAAGAAGAAAAATGCAGTCAGCAGGTCAATTATAATATAACTGTCTGAAGAACGTCTATGATAAGACTATAAGACCAGGAGTTAATGATGGAGGATATGACTAGTTGTGTCCTTGTCACCTCTGTATAGGATGGCAATCAGTTTGTGAGTGTGTGTGTGCGTGGGTGTGTGTGTGTGTGTGTGTGTGTGTGTCTATATGTGTGTGTGTGTGTGTGTGTGTGTGTGTGTGTGTGTGTGTTTATGTGCGTGTGTGTGTGTGTGTGTGTGTGTGTGTGTGTGTGTGCGCACACCTGTGTGTGTGTGTGTGTGTGTGTGTGTGTGTGTGTGTGTGTGTGTGTGTGTGTGTGTGTGTGTGTGTGTGTGTGTGTGTGTGTGTGTGTGTGTGTGTGTGTGTGTGTGTGTGTGTGTGTGTGTGTGTGTGTGTATGTGTGCGCTTGCATGTGTACAATGGGCAATGAAGTAAGAGAGTGACATAATAAAACTCTGCAAGATAAAATGTACTTCCTTGTGAAAAACAAGTAGACGTGGAGATGATATACATAGTGCAGCAAATTTAGGGATTTGTGACAGAGGCTGACACAGTACCACATAGAACATTGTCTAATAATAAATACATGATTAGGCAAGGCACAAGTAATCACTAACGTAATGTAAAAGTCTCAGTTCAGTGATACACAGTTTCATGACATTTGTCACACCCATGCTATGTCAAGAATACCTGGCACAGTGAAGGCATGAACACAAAGGCGTTAAAAATGACAGTCTGTCAAGGTAATCACTTTCCTATGAGAAAGTGAGCGATTAACTGCTTAAGTACTGTGGAGGAGATAAACAACCTAATGGCATTGCTACACTTAGGCTGGTACTTTTGGCATAGAGATTGTAATGTCAGAAATAACTGGCAGAAGCAAGGTCAATAGCACAGTTACAAATGCAATTAAGATATGTATCAGTCATACAAGCAGTGACAAAATACTTGATAGATTTTAAACAGAAAAGCAAAAGTTTCCAGTGCTGCTATAAGCAGGTAAAGCAAAGATATGCAAGTCTGGTGGCAAGACAAGTACACTTTTCCTGATTCCTGGAGAATCTGGCCTACCTTCTCTTGCAGGCAGGCTGGTTCTCTGTGATTTCCTCCTGTGAAGTAAAACACACCCACTCACGCACATAACATATTGAGCACAGCATAAGCATGTATATCAGAAAAAGCATCTAGCAGTATAGTAAAGCCTATAGTAAGAGGACAAAACATCTGTACAGCTTTTCTATAGTAATTGGGCTATCTCTCCCTAATCTCTTCTTCACACTGGCAGAAAAGGTTATGGTGGTGCCTCTGCAGGTCATTATACTTGTACTTGCATTACTCAGCAGAGTGGTGGATAATTGTGGTGCCACACACTGCCCTGGCAAGTGAGTGCAAGGTTTCAACTAGGTACAGAGAACCCTGGTAGAAGTTCTCCAGCAAACACTCCTGGTGTTCCATGTGCAACAGGTAAGAAAAGATTTTGGTTTCCCTGTTGCACCATACAGGGGCTCTGCTGCACTTAGGTGCTGCAGAAGCCATAGTCCCTTGCCAGGTCAAGTCCAGGAGTGAAAATGATAGCTGAACCATGATGCCACATGTCATGGAAATCACATGATATGCACTGATGGGTATCACAGAAGTGCAATGCCCATTAATGGCAGAGCGATGCATGTGGTCAGTAGTGCAACCTAAGGTGACACCTATGCAGTCAAGCCCCACAGGCATGTACACCCTGCTTGACCTACATGCCTCAAACACACCTCCAACAGGCAGATGGATAAAGTGATGCCCATGAGCATTACCAAGCTTTAAAGTTGCAGTAGCACAGCCTGGCTATAAAATCATACACCCCTTAATCGACCACAGTGCCTATGCATAAGGTAAACTGCACCTTATAGCATGGAATAGGATTGATAATGCATTGCGTTATTGGAGTGATTAGTATAATCACTACATCATGTGCTCCAAAATTGTGCAATGAGCAGCATAGTCACCATATTATGAGAAACTGTGTTAAAGAAATGGATTCACCTCTGAAACCACAGCAGGCAGCAGAATTCAGTATACAAAATTATAGGGCAGTCAACAGCAGACAGTACTACTAGTAATGTGCACCATATTGTAGGGACAACTCCACAGTGTATGATTGCCACACACAACTGTCACACCACACTGATTGCTGAGAGAGCCAACACTGCAATGGTCCAGGCACTGGGGTAGGAATGGCACAAATAGTTAGGGCACAAGGGACAGGCAAGAAATAGTGCAATACTGCGGGTGGCAGTTTTTGTGTACAACATGACCACATGTAAGACAGTCTGGCACAGTGTCACAGAAGTTATGTGATTGCATTGCATTTCATAAGGCAGAACCTACCCCAGGGGTATTATTGATAGTGGGGTGGTGGGTGTTGTGTATACACACATTAATGAATGTGTGCTCTCACAGGTGTCCACAGCTGTCATGACACTAAAAACAATGACAGACATTTGCAGTACAAGAGACAGAAATCTGCTTATGGCCCTACATACAGATGATAGGCATAACCTGGTCATGGATATGTCAGATAAGGCCTTCTCTGACCAGATGCAACAAGAAATGGTAGGGCAGGTAAATGCTTTGGGGGGCCACAACCACTCACTGCTACAGGTGCAATGGAGTGTGACAAACATTATAATACATGCAGATGTATCCAGGAAGCAGAAGCAAGTCTTCAGCACTCTGAACACATATTTATGAAGTTTTATGTTTGTGCTACTGTGGTGTTGTATGGCCTCTTTGCCTCTGCCTAGGAGCTGCAGATGGAGGACATGAGCCATTGCTCCAAGGCATATGCATCATTACCTAGAACACACAACAAAAGTAATAAGATCATTTTGCTACATCATCATATTAGTCTCGGTCATGGGCTTTGGGGTTGGCAATGTGTGCACTTATCTACTAGATAGTCCTGGGGAAAGTTATTCCTGACATGAAAAGCTGGTATGTTGCAAATGTGCCAGCTGTGGAAATCATGGGCACTGCTGCCTGGATAATATTTAGGTGTTTCAGATACAAAATAACTGTTTTAAGCAACTATTAAAGAAAACTTAGTAAAATATGTTTTGCCTTAAAATCTCAGGATAGTGCATAGACACATTGTCGATGATATTATGCGCATTGCATTCTATCTGGTATTTGATCTGATGAAAATCCTTCTGGTTTATATACCATATAAGATGTAGACCAGGTGGTGCTTTGTTGGCAATGTGGATACAGTTAATGCCCTCCATGACTTCATGGAAATGGGTCATGTTGCAAAATGTCTGCATGAGTACCCATGGGAACAGCATCTGCTCTTCCACATGCATCAGCATCACAATTAACAATTGGTACAGGGTTTGTTAGGCAAGATTTCTAGTGGCTCGACAGTTGAGCATTGTAAAGTCCTGGTAATAAGAATGATTAATGTTACATGAATCTTCATGTCCACTGGGAAAGGCATTCCACATATCCCCTTCCCCTTGATTCCATCTGTGGAAGGCACTAGTCAACCAGTTCTTACATAATATCACTTTTCACATGGTAGTGGTCAACTAGGTCCCAGTTCTGGAGGTGACAATATGTCAACTACTGATGAACCCTTCTGTAATGCAGAGAGTGGTGGAGTGCAACATTATGGATGCTGGCATCTAAGGTGGCTACTAACGCATTTTGAGTGTCTAAAGTAAATGCTACTCCTTT
The DNA here is from genome assembly GCF_019279795.1 of Protopterus annectens. Classification (NCBI taxonomy): domain Eukaryota; kingdom Metazoa; phylum Chordata; order Ceratodontiformes; family Protopteridae; genus Protopterus; species Protopterus annectens. The sequence goes on from NC_056731.1 coordinate 831,882,874, forward strand.
AATCATTGTGCAAGTGATAATCCTGTTAGCCAAGAAATTACAGTGAGAATAGAAGTTGATCGTTGAGGCTCATCTCACTATTTTTATACATTTTTGGATCACAGCACAATTTCTGTTGCTGTCTATTGCCATTATTATATGCACATGCAGTAGCTGCCGTTAGTACGTCTACGCTCTTTTGATGCTCGTTTGCATATCATCATGCTGCTATTCGCTTGTAATACATACTGAACTCTTCCACAGTAGCATAGTTGCTCAAATGTGTTTCTGAATTTGCCTCTCCCTGTACATCACTGCTCAGTGGGCAATTTTGTATAACATGGGGTGCTAATTGCTTCTGAAACCAAATTTGTCTTATAAGCTTGAGAACATACACTTTTTTTTTACAAATCCTTTGCAATGCACACAACGTGTAATACCAGTATGTGAACCAGCATTGTAAAAAAAAACATATTTCGTACACAATAGAACAGGACAGACTAAATTATGAACACTGTTGCTATGGTCAATATGATATGCCTTGGTTAGAGATAATCTTAATGTGAAATCTGACATATGTCTGTGTGTCAACATTGACATATTAATAATCAAACCCATCACCGTATTTACACATATATACATTTGTCTAATTTTTAATGTGCTGATTTCATTAATATGAGAAGAAGTAACATTTTTTGTGTCACCACAAACAGTTTATTTTCTGTAGGTTGGTAATATTTGCTGAAATTTTGAAGTTTATGAAGGTTGCATGTGCAGGTACGTTTTAGGTGACTTTTTAAGTTTGTTTTGAATTATATTAAATTTATTGCACATCTTATCCCATTTAAACATTTTGCCAAAGTGGCTGGGCCTAAGCATACCTCTCAACTGCCAGCATTTTGAAAATGTTCAGATTTTTGCCTCATATGTTTTCTATTCCTCATAACATTTGTGTTTTTCTGGCAAATCATTGAGTCACTAAATAATAACAGACATTTGAGTTTCAAAATTCATATCCTTCAGACAATGTATGCTAATGCAAAACCTGTTATTCTGGTAATTTCCTAAATTTATAACAGAATTTATTAAAATCTATCCCTGCTTCTGGACCTTTGTCCCTCCATTATCTTTGGCATTGTCCAGAAGTCTTGCATTAACAGGTTGAGAGGCATGTACCTAGGGATGAATATGTTCTGTTTCCATTAAGTATTAATTCTAAGAATGTTGTAACTCATAGTGTCACGTGTCGACTTCATTGCAAAGAAGCTTTCATGTATGCAAAATTTAACAGCTTAGATATTTGTTAACCAGTATCATGACCTTAATAAATAAAGAACTTAATTGATGATTGTCTTATTAGCTACAATACTTGTGTGGCAGAACATACACATGGGCTGCTGATGAAGGGGAAATTATATACCTGACATTTTAAGTTCTATAAAGAAAAGTCTAACAGAGTCAGACACAGTGTAGTTTCACATATTACGAAATAACTCCATGGTTCTCTCTGTCAATAATTAATAACTCGGCAAAGTTACTTGGATTATTATATTTCTTTAAGGTGATGCTTGGATATTTGTGCTATTCCTAGAAATTCCACCACAGTTTCTGTTAGCACTATGTTAATAAAAAAAAACATATAAATCATTAGAAATAACAATACATGTTACAGGCAATGCTGAATCGGTTCACCATTTCCTGTGTAGGGTTGCCACCTTTTCAAATGCACAAAGTGGGACATTTTTTGCAGAAACGTGCAATTTTGCAGGATGGACATAGCCACTGGGAGTGCAAAGGACAGAACTTCACTGTTTTTGTCCAAATAAAAGCTTATTCTTGTAGCATATGAGTTGCATATGCTATTTCATATAATATTTAGGTGTTTCAGATACAAAATAACTGTTTTAAGAAACTATTAAAGAAAACTTAGTAAATATTTTTTGCCTTAAAATCTCAGAACATTTCCCAATTTTTAGATTTTTTCTCAGGACAAAACTGCCCAAAGTGGGACTGTCCCTTGCAAAGAGTGACAGGTGGTAACCCTATTCCTGTGAGAGGCTAATTATACATGCGGCAAGAGAAAAGAGGTGCAGGGTGGGGGAGAGGCAGCACAGCTAAGCCTGTTCTAAAACATTAAGAACCTTGAAAATAAAGATCAGCGTACTGATTCATTTGAAGACAGCAGCCACAGCAAGGTGCTGTAAACAATGTTGCGGAAATCATGAAGGTTTAAAAAACTGATTACAGCCTCCTGAGGGATGGTATAAACAGCTTCACAGCCCCTCCCTCTCTTTAGGAATTGGCACCAATATCCCAAACTACAACAAAGCACTATGCAAGCATTTATGTAGATGCATGGAATCAGGAATACCCAACAGGACAAAATCATTCTCCGCAAGGAAGAGTAAACCTGTCTGGTGGACATCTGCAATAAGTAAACTCTATAACAAAAGGAAAAAAATTGCTGTCCAAGACCAAGAAGGAGCAGGTGTCCAATTGGAAGCAATGTCTACTTAGCCTGAACAAGCACATAAGAGTGCTAGTGAGATCCTCCGAAGCAAACTGAGTCCAAATTGGCCACATCTACTAGAGGCAATCATAATGCCTTCTTCACATATATCTGCAACTTCAAAAGAAGCACCTAGATCTGTTCAGAACTGGTGGTCAAAGACACCACATATACAAATGCTGTAGAGATAGCAAACTTGCTGGCTCCTGGCTGACAGATTCGTTGAAATCTTCACCCCTCTGTCCAACCTTCAATAAATCAGGACATCCCCAGTACCTCCCCCTTCCTCTTATATCTAGGGAAAAAGTCATCACTGCTCCCTCGAAGGCAAAAAATACAGCCTCCATGGGCCCCGATAACATCCCAGGCTGCATCCTACATGAACTCAGGCAGGAACTTGCAGCACCATTAGTCACCCTATTCAACCAAAGCATGAGTACTGGCTTCATTCCAGCTGAGTGGAGGACAGCCACTGTCATCCCTTTGCACAAAGGTGGAGTGTCCACCGATCCGGGAAATTATAGACCCATCAGCCTAACTAGCCTGATCTGCAAGGCCATGGAACAGATTATCATGGCTCTCATAAACAAGGACATTGGCAACCTCCAAACACTTGATCCCACACAGTTTGGCTTTGTCAAGGGGAGGTCAAGTCTGTTAAATTTGGTTTACTTCTTTGAGACAGTCACCAAAGCCATGGATGAGGGGAAGATGGTGCACATCACCTACCTTGACCTGGCCAAAGCTTTTGACACTATTCCCCACTCAGGTATAATAGATAAACTCTCTCAACTAGGCATCAATCCATATGTTACCAGATGGGTGGCAAACTAGCTCACTGATATTGCCCACCTAGTCAAAATAGGGACAGCCACCTCAAGCAGTAGACCTGCAACAAGCAGCGTACCTCAGGGTTTGTTTTGGGGCCTCTGTTATTTGGGATATACTTTTCTGAGGTGCAGGCCAAAACCAGTGAGCTATGGCTGACCAAGTTTTCAGATGACTGCAAACTGGGTGTTGTCATCAATTCCCCTAGTGATATGGACATCCTCCGAGAGGGTCTTACTCAGACAAATGACTGGTGCCAGAAACGTGGCCTCAAGCTGAATACCAGAAAATGCATCATCATCCCCTTTAGGGAGAGTAACGTCCCCACAAATTATCACATTAATAACAATGTCCTAAGCATGAATCAGTTGTGAGGGATTTGGGCACCCAGGTTGATAGCAACCTGAATTTTGACCACCATGTTGCTTCCATTGTACGGAAAGCCTTCTACATGGCCCACCTCATAAGTAAGGGTATCTCATCCAGGGACAAGGAGGTCATAGCATCCCTGTATTCTTCCCTTATAAGCCAATAACTGAGTACAACACCCCTTTAGGCATATAGCTCGCAAAGCACATGCAGCAGCTGGAGAGACCACAGAGGTTTCTCACCAGGAGAATCCAGGGCCTCAAAAATCTACCATACACAGATAGGCTAAAAGCCCTATCCTTCTAGTGTGTTTCAAACAGACTCCTCAGAAGTGACCTCTGTCTGGCACGTAAGGTGATCATGGACCCCACCTTGATGGGACTGCTGCATATCCACATGTCAAGCTCCAATCGAGTAACCCACACAAGCGGCCTTAGTCTGGTCTGTGACATCAACAGAACTTGTTGGTGGGACAGATTTGTGTCCCAGGGACTCCCCAATCTGTGGAATAGACTCTGTCTCCTCTCCATGTCAAGCAGAGTACCTCCTTATCCCTTTTTAAGAGCATCCTGGATAACTGGATGGGAAACAGAAAATACACCACTTGGATTCCACCTGTGTCTCTTCTGGACAGGGACATTGGGGGCTGACTTGCCTAAATATAGGCTAAACTCTTGGCTAGGCTTATAAGGGCCAATAGCGTATTAGCTTCCTATGATCCTATGATCAGTAGAATTTCAGCTTTGAAGGGGCAAGGTTTTATATATAAAAGTATATATATATATATATATATATATATATATATATATATATATATATATATAGATAGATAGATAGTGAATAAATAAATAAATATATATATATATATATATATACATATATATATATATATATTATACATATAGTGAATAAATATATATATATATATATATATATATATATATATATTATATTATACATATAGTGAATAAATATATATATATATATATATATATATATACATACATACATATACATACAAAGTATGAAATGTTGCGCACTTTGAAAATGTGTGTACTGTGAACTGCAACTCTTCAATTCAACAATTGTTTAATGAAATCTTGGAAAGTGAGAGGATGCCTGAGGAATGGAGAAAAAGTGTTTTGGTACCGATGTTTAAGAATAAGGGTGATGTGCAGAGCTGTAGTAACTACAGAGAGATAAAATTGATCAGTCACAGCATGAAGTTATGGGAAAGAGTAGTGGAAGCAATATTAAGAAGGGACGTGATGATTAGTGATCAGCAGTATAGTTTCATGCCAGGAAAGAGCACTACAGATGCAATCTTTGCTCTGAGAGTGTTGATGGAGAAGTACAGAGAATATCGGAAGGAGTTGCATTGTGTTTTTGTAGACTTAGAGAAAGCATATGACAGGGTGCCTAGAGAGAAGTTGTGGTATTGTATGAAGAAGTCGAGTGTGTCAGAGAAGTATGTAAGAGTGGTACAGGATATGTACGAGGGTAGTGTGACAGCAGTGAGGTTTGCAGTGGGAGTGACAGATGCATTTAAGGTGGAGGTGGGGTTACATCAAGGATCAGCTCTGAGCCCTTTCTTATTTGCAATGGTGATGGACAGGTTGACAGACGAGATCAGACAGGAGTCCCCGTGGACTGTGATGTTTGCAGATGACATTGTGATCTGTAGTGAGAGTAGGGAACAGGTGGAGAAGACCCTGGAGAGAGATGGAGATATGCTCTAGAGAGAAGAGGAATGAAGGTCAGCAGGACTAAGACAGAATATATGTGTGTGAATGAGAGGGAGGATAGAAGAATGGTGAGGATGCAAGGAGTAGAGGTGGCGAAGGTGGATGAGTTTAAATACTTGGGGTCAATAGTTCAGAGTAATGGTGAGTGTGGAAGAGAGGTGAAGAAGAGAGTACAGGCAGGATGGAGTGGGTGGAGAAGAGAGTCAGGAGTGATTTGTAACAGACGAGTACCAGTAAGAGTGAAAGGGAAGGTCTACAAGAGGGTAGTGAGACCAGCTATGTTGTATGGGTTGGAGATGGTGGCATTGACAAAAAGGCAGGAGTTTGAGCTGGATGTGGCAGAATTAAAGATGTTAAGATTTGCACTGGGTGTGACGAGGGTGGACAGGATTAGGAATAAATATATTAGAGGGTCAGCCCAGTTTGGAAGGTTTGGAGACAAAGCCAGAGAGGCACGATTACGTTGGTTTGGACATGTGCTGAGGAGGGATGCTGAGTATGTTGGAAAAAGATGTTAAGGATGAAGCTACCAGGTAACAGGAAAAAAGGAAGGCCTAAGATAAGGATTATGGATGTGGTGAGAGAGGACATGCAGGTAGTTGGTGTGACAGAGCAAGATGCAGAGGACAGGAAGAAATGGAAACAGGTGATCTGCTGTGGCGACCCCTAACGGGAACAGCCAAAAGAAGATGATGATGTAATATTATAATAAATGGTAATATTATAATAAATATGTAAATTTCTTAGCATAAAGTAATTTTGTATTTTGCATCTCACGCTCTCTCTCAGCACTATAGACTTATATTATGTAAGTTAACTTTGAATCAGCACTAGACACCAATGGTACTCTTAATCCTACCTTCATCAAATGTAGCACTCCACCCACAACCTTGCCTATCCTGAAATTTGGAATGGGGGAAGCACCACATGAAATGAGTGTGCAGCTAATTCTGTTATTTCACATCTTGTTTTTTCATACACAGCACACCTGAAATCCCTATTACTAAGGTGAGCCTTCAGTTATCTCAGTAACCCTGAAGTACACTTAACCCTAAACTTTACTTTGCTTACCACAAAGGTCTTTACTAAGTCCTGCTAGTGAGAGAAACAGTTACGTGATTAACTTGTTATCAGACTATAAAGAGTGGACTGGCCAATTATTTCTTCATGTGCTGTGATTTACTATCAAACTGGGTGCACTTTCATTTACTATGTTATTATTAGTAGTATTATATTTGGTCCAGGATAACTGCTGTGCATTGTAAAATCATATGTTAGCATTGATGGTTGGGTGTACTATATGCCTTATGCATTCAAAGGCACGTATAGTTTCAGATAGAAATGGTGGCTTTAGATCACAGATTGTGCGGCTTGATTCTGTTTTTTTCAACCATGGAATTTGCATTTTTATCACATTTAAATATTTGGCATCTTAAACTATAACCTTATTTGTGCAATTTAATATAGTATATAGTGAAGACGCAGAAAAGTGTCTGAAAAAGAAAGCAGTTATTACATTCATTAAAAGAACTTTGATTATAGTTGTCAGACTTGTTTTTGTTGTGTGTGTGTGTGTGTGTGTGTGTGTGTGTGTGTGTGTGTGTGTATGAAGGGGGTGTATGTATGCATGAGCGAAAGCGCACATGTGTGCACTATTTTGTGAAGTGTACACCAAATGGTTTCAGTGTTATGCTATATTACACTGTGACAGAGTAGCAGGTAAACGTTGGCTATGGTGGTGCAGTGGTTAGCATTGTCACCTCAAAGCAAGAGGCTCTCCAGCTTGATTCTTGGCTGCAATACCTTCTGTGTGGAGTCTGTGTGTCCTCCCTGTGGTCAAGTGAGTCTTTTATAAGACATGCAGGTAGGTGTGTATGTGTGTGCCTTCTGTGAAAGTTGGGTGCCAGGCTGGCAACTCAATACCATAAAAACTCCACTGTCAATCAGTCTGTAGACTGGTGATCTGCTGTGGCAACTCCTAACTGGGCAACCCGAAAGACAGTTTTGATGGAATAGTAGGCAAGCAGAGCAAAGCTTTACTTGCTATTTTCTAGTTATAATTCTAACAGGTTAGATTTTTTTTTTTTGGTTAAAAAATCATTGGTGCCATTCCATTTTGGTGATGTCCATGAATTTGTACATAACAAAGGGGGCACTGTATTCAGTCCTGGGTCTGATTAAGGGAATAGTACAGTGGTAAGATGACTTTTAGGATATTGAAGATATTTCCTTGTAAATTAACAGGGACAGATAGAAGGATTTTCTTAAATACAGAGTTGATTAAGTTATTCTGACAGATTTCATCAGAAAATATTTAGTCAATATGTTTTTGAGTGGTTTGTATAGTATATATATATATATATATATATATATATATATATATATATATATATATATATATATATATATATATATATATATATATATATATATAAAATATGCATATATGTATTTGAGCAGGCCTTGCTGAAAACAATCTTAAGCATGCATACAGTTTTACTATTATAGTACATACTTGTAGAATACTAACTCAATAGTCCTTCCCCTCTTCAAATGTGCCTAAGTAAGATGCTGTCTATGAAGCCAGCCCAGTCTGATAGCTTATGTGCAACACACTGTCATTCTGAAGATGTGCAGGAAATCTTGGATACACATCTCTCATCACATCAACACTTACTTCCAGAACTTCCAAATTTCTTGCTTTAAAACCAACAACCCAGGTCACCTCTTTGCAAATTGTCAGTCATTCTTTAAGGATCGTTAATCTCATCATTTACCAGCTTCTGCAACAAGTCAGGTAAGCATGAAGCAGTGACCAAACAACAGCAGCCACACACACACACACACACACACACACACACACACACACACACACACACACACACACACACATATATATATATATATATATATATATATATATATATATATATATATATATATATATATATATATATATATATACACACACACACACACACACACACACACACACACACACACACACACACACACACACACACACACACACACACACACACAATTCAGAAGAGAGGCACGTGTTTCAAAAGAAAATACTACGACCGACACAAAGGACGTAATAGTCAACATTTCCAGGTATGATTTGACTGAATATGAAAGATCCTTGTTAAACAAGGGTCTTTCTTTCATTCCCTCAAGAAATACTGATATTACTGATATCATGATTGACATTAAAATGTTTACAAGAAATATAGCCTTAAAAATGCTATTTGGGAATGATGCTAGATGTGATAATGTAAATACTTTTAAGAAGCCTTCTGCCTTTATACCACATATGCATCCAATGCTTGAAGCATTTGAAAAGGCCTGTGAGAGGGATTTAGTACAATTTTCTTTGTCACAATAAACCAGATTTTTATAATTTAAGTCGTGAAGAGAATGAAGCTAATAAAAGACTGCAGAATAACAATCAGATTGTGATTAGACAGGCTGATAAAGGTGGGGCAATAGTTGTTTTAAACCATGATATGTATACCAGTAAAATGAATGAATTATTAGATGACAGAGAAACACACCAGAATTTAAATGGAGTGTTGCTACATAAGACTATCAAAAATGTGCAGGCTGAATTGTATGACTTGCTTTTGTGCAATGTGATAGATAATGACTTGTATAAATATTTTTTAGTAGAAAGACCTGTAATTCCTGTTTTCAGAGGGCTACCAAAAATACATAAAGTTTTAATGCACCCTCCTATGAGACCTATTGTCTCAGGTAATGGCCGGCTCACTGAGCCATTATCGATTTACTTAGAAAAGCAGTTCAGACCAATAGTTGACAATATACAATCAGTAATAAAGGATATAAAGCAGTTTTTTGGAGAGTTATGGAAGTTATGTTTTTTCAACAAAAGATGTTTACAGTGATTTATTTGTAACATTAGATGTGGTGTCCCTTTTTACATCAATACCAAATACAGTAGGAAGGGAATATGTGAGGCTACTGTTAATTGAAAAAGGGATATCTAGGGACCACATTATGAGGTGTATGCTCTTACTAGATATAGTATTGAGTAATAATGTATTTATGTATGACAGTAAATACTATTTACAAAAGAAAGGGGGTCACCATGGAGACCCTTTGTGCAAATTCATATGCGAACTTAATATTGGCATACTGGGAAGCCTACCTATGATATGGATGATACACTGTCAAATATACACATTAGATATTATGGGCGCTTTGTAGATGACATTTTTTTGATTTGGAGTGATTCTAAACAGCAGTTAGAAGATTTTGTCACCTATATAAATGGGGCAACAGATTTTTTAAAATTTGAATGTAAGAGCTCATCACAACAGATAGAATTCTTAGATGTGAAGCTAACTAAGGAGGATAGTGTTGTGAGAACGGATATGTATAGGAAACCCTGTTGGAGAAATAATTTGCTACATCGTAGCAGTATGCACCCAGGGCATGTATATCAAAATATTGTGAACAGCCAAGCATTGAGGATGTCTAGGTTAACTAGTCAAGATGACAATTATCAAAATCAACAAAGGATATTAACAGACACCTTCATGGAAAGGGGATATTCTAAGAAAGAAATAGATGGTATATTTAAAGAAAATACTTCATATAGGAAAGGTAAAGGTAAACCATTTTTTCATAAAACAAGAACAGATAGAAGAAATGACAATGGGTCCCACAGAGTGGAGCAAAGTGTTAAGAAAAACAGAATAGTAATTCCATTTACAAATAGGAATTTAAAAATTAAAGAAATAATAAATAAAAATTGGGGATTGTTAATGGTGAATGATGAGATAACTGAGTTAGTGGGAACTGAACCTAGTTTTACATATAAGAACATGAAGTCATTGAAAAGATTGCTCTGCTATGAAGAAAATGTAAGAGAAGGACCGCACATACAGAGGAAATGAACTTTTTCATGTAGGAATTGCAATCAATGCTTATATATGGTTAATGAAAATAAATTTATACATCCAGATACAGGACAACAGTATATTTTCCATTGTTATGCTGAATGCAGATCTAGAGACCTTATATATTTAGCTCAATGTCAAACATGTAGGTCCTTTTATGTAGGAAAGACAAATAGAACACTTAGGGAACGTGTTAGGGAGCATGTGTATACCATCAATAAAGAAGATGAGGGGAATGCTTTGGCTAGGCATATCTTGGAATATGGGACCATACATAAATTTAAATTTAGAGTTCTAGAATTAGTTAAAAAAACAAATATATTAGGTGACATTAAGACTTATACAGATGAAATAGAAAACAAATGGATAACGAGGCTGTAAGCACATAGAGCCCATGGTTTAAATGACAAGGTGTCACTTAAATCTTTTTTAATGAAGCGTCCATATGCACATTAGATATATAGTTTTTGAAAAGCATAGTTATAACATTGAATAGTTAGTATTAATATAGACTCATGAAAGTATGCTATGTATATGCATTAATATTCTTAGAAATGTGAGATGAGTTTCTAATGTATTTATGTAAATGTTATTTATGCACATTAGATATATAATTTTTGAAATACAGTCATAACATTGAATAGTTAGTATTAACATAGACTCATGAAAGTATGCTATGTATATGCATTAATATTTTTAGAAATATGAGATGAGTTTTTAATGTATTTATGTAAATGTTATATATCTTTGTATATGTTTGCACAAGTTTTCTAATTATATTAATGTGAGAGAAGTAATTAATATTGTGTTTTTGTTGTATGTTATTTTGAATTATATTTTTAGAAATAGGTATATGTGGTTTTAAAGGATTAATTGTTTTTTATGATGTCATAATGACATTTATTAAGTGATTGGATGAATTAATTTTAAAAAAGTTATATAAGGGTATGGGTGACATGAATAGTTATACTTTAGAAGTCTGATGAAACATTTGCTAGAATGTGAAAGCGCTTACTATTGGATCCTGTATATGTTTTTCACTTTGGTTTAAATATAGTTAAATAATAGCTGTGGCGAGCCTCTTCTGTTGTTGTTTTGCTATCTTGAATATTGAAATCGAACTTGTTAAAACATCAAAACTATTGGACATTACAACTAATGACAAAGTCTCTTTTGAGAATCACATACTCAACACAATCAAAAAGACCCACTTCAAGCTAGGGAAGCTCTACAGGCATAAAATCTTGCTAAATATATCTACTAAAACAAAACTTGCAAATAGCCTACTTCACCCTTCCCTTCTCTATGGTAGTGCCATTTTCCCTAACCTACACACATCACTCATGACTAAATTACAATCATGCTACTACAAAGTAGCAAAAGTTGCCATCAATATGCCAACTCACACACATTACTGCTTAGCCATTAACACTTTAAATTGGCTTGAATTTCCACATTACCTATATTGCACCCAACTCACTCTTACTCATAAACTACTATATAACCCAAATTACTGCCCTTCTCTTCAAGATATGGTACATTCATATACTCCAACTCAAAATCTTAGGTGTTCTAATAAACTGCTGCTAGGAACTTTTAAATCAACATTAAAATAACATTACCTTAACAACCTTACATGTACCTGCAATCACTTGAACAAACCTCCTTAAAAATATACTTTATCCAGCACATTTCACATAAATTGACTCATAAACTTAAGAAAGGCAAATACCTTTCTATGCTGTATGGTTTATAAAAGTATAGTTGAAAAATGTTGATAGAAACCTTGCTTTATTGTTTTGTTATGAACTGTATTTTGTCTTAATGTTACAATCTGCTGTCTATGTATAGATCTTTATACACCTTTTTAAGTTTTTACTAACTTTGTTTAATGTATTACTGTATCTTTTGGAGCTTTTCGCCCCGGGCCTCCACTGAAAATGGATCCTTGATCCAGTGGACTTTCCCAGTCAGTCAACAGATGTCAATAAATAAATAAAATCATAGACCTGCTATAAAGCTTTACATACCATGCATCCACTGTTCTAATTTAATATGCTAAATTAAAGCAGATGATGGATTTTTTAAATGGTCATGCTTTGTGTGTCTGTTCCCAGATTCATAATAAGTTTTGCCAGCATACATTTCACTCATACTGAAAGGCTATGGCATTTTTTATCTTTAATAAATCATTTCTAAGGCAGGCTCAGGAGAAACTATTTGGCCTCTGCATTCCTGGCAGCTCTAGATCTACATGTTTGACCGAAATTATCTTTTTCCCTCCTTGGCATGAGTACAGCTAGAACGTGAGACTGCTTATAGTTAAATGAAAGACATTTATTGCCTCACTGCTTTGATATTACTTTTACTGTAACATAGTTACTTGAAACATAATGTATCTGTCTCTACTCGTTTAATTCTGTTGTACAGTAAAGGGCAAGGGAGGAGAAATTATGTGACCTAATACATGCATTTCACTTTTGTTAATGATATTTCTTACAGTAAAAGCAGACACTCATAAATACATGCAGAGATAAAAGTGAAAGTAAAACAATAAGAAGCTTGTTTCCATGGAGACCTGCAAGAAGCACGCATGAACCTGAACAGAAAAGACACCTTGCAGTTAATCTGAAGGTAGATTTTATTAACTGCAATGAACATATAAGATCTGCCAAGATACAACATTTTTCCTTCCTTGTATTAAGTACTGCAAGTCCATCAAGACTGACAGAATGGAATATTAAATAAGAAAGGGAGGAAATCTAATAAATATAAATCAATGTTCGAGTAGATAGTCTTTTTAAATGCTAACTGCACCTGAAGTGCACTTTAATGTATAAATGTCAAACAGAATGCTTTCAGCATTAAGCCAATTTAATGAGTTGTATCGACTTCCAGCAAGCACTGATATGACTGTTATTATTTAACTCTATTAACAAGTTCAAAGATCCTTTGGAAGATTTGATTACTTAATATTAATCTCAGGAGGGTTAAACAGCTTCCATAGCAATCCTAAAAAATAACTTTTTCACTGTTGAATAACTGTTAGATGCAGCATAGATAATGGTCTGAATATGGATAAATTGCATCTAAAATATGTCATATAGAGGCTGAGTGTGTGTATATATATATATATATATATATATATATATATATATATATATATATATATATAAAAATAAAACTATATATATATATATATATATATATATATATATCTATATCTATATATATAGTCAAACACACACACACACACACACACACACACACACACACACACACACACACACACACACACACACACATATGGGTGCCCTGCTCAACTGTCCAGATTTTCACAGAATGTCCAGATTTTAACATCATATTTTTGGTCTGTTTCTCATAAAATTGCATTTTTTTTTTTTGGGCAAATAACTGACAAATCATTGAGGACTGAAGTCTGAAAATAATGGCCGACATTTGAGTTTCAGACATCATATCTCTCAGAAAATCCATGCTAATGCAAAACCTGTTAGTCTGTCAACTTTCTAAGTTTGTAAGTGCAATATTTAAAAAGTGTCCCCATTTTTGGTATTTTGTCTCCCCATTATTTGTGGCTTTGTCCAGATTTCTTGCTGTAAGAAGTTGAGACGTATGGTGCCCTGCAGAATGTCATATGTATCTTTGGTCAACAGCTGTTTAGTTAACAGTATATGATCAGCTAAGCAGCTAATCAACAGGTGTGCAAGAATGCACAGTTCCTGCTATTGAGGAATAATTCCCTTACTCTGTGTTTGTGCAATCTCAGAGGTAGTATATATAATTAGCAGGAGGTGTGAAGGTGCAGCCCCCTCCCACAAAAAAAGCAATGTTTTTAATTTCTTTTAAGTTTTAAATTTTGCAAACACCGAGGCTTTTTCTTATTGAATGCATACTGGCTTGACAATGTCAGTGTTTTCAATGCTTTGGTGTTGATGTTTTTCCAGTCAATGTTAGGTGTCGTTTACCTTTACTACTACTCCTACTACTACGAGACATATATATATATATATATATATGTGTGTGTGTGTGTGTGTGTGTGTGTGTGTGTGTGTGTGTGTGTCTGTGTGTGTCTGTGTGTTTGTATACATGTATGTATATATAAAATGCACAAAAGCACAGCATTTCATTTCACAAAATATTTATATTTATGAGAATATTTTGTGGAGCGGGATAGACATCAACCACAGCTAATCCTAACAGAAGGAGATGGACTGTGTTAAAAGCAATCCCATTTCCACTTAGGCTTACTTTCCTTTGGAAGACTTTGACCACTATAATAGGAAACTACGAAATGAGCAAGGTTTAAAACATGGACTTTATAACAGCATTTATAATAATGGCAATGAAATATAACTCAGCAGAATAACTTGACATATCCCCTTTTGTATTTATGGACATGAAATATGGAAAATATGTTCATTTTAGAAAAATAAAGCAATAATAGAACATGGTTACATTCTCATGCATGTATATTTTCACTATTTTATCTTGTGCAGATATTGTGCATATTGCATGCTATAATATTTTGTATATGTATGTATGCATGTGTATACATATATATATATATATATATATATATATATATATATATATATATATATATATATGAATATGATATTACTTATCAACACACAAAAGTATCAATGGACATTACATCAATTTGTACAAGTCAAAACTCACTAATAATAAAAAAGAGATTGAAACAAAACAGATTGCAAAAACAGATGAAACATTCTCTTATATGTTCATAAGTTGATAGGCTAGCTGCTCTTGAGGACTATTTTAAGCCTAATCAGTTCTCCTTTTGTTGCTATAATTAGCCTTTTCCATTTGGTGTTAGATTTGCCTTACAGATCCCATGGTCGATAACTTTTTATTACCCCTAATGAAAATAAATGAGATCACACCAAAGATAATATGAGGGGACCATTGCTTGGGATAAAGCATTTAGGAGCTTCCTCTTTTGATTAGTGGTACGTGGGTCAGTCTTGGGGTGAATTTTCTAATACTCATCCATACATACAAGCTGTGCTTGGTTATGGATAGGCATGAGCTTTGCTTTATGTGAATGGGAAGTCTGTTCCAGAGCAGCAGTTTACTGTCTGAGATTAACCTGTCCTTCCAAACTGTTTTGTTGATGTTGCAGAAGCGGTTTAGATCCCTACTCCAAGCATTTCCAATGCCATTTGACTTACTGATGTGTAGTAGGTCCATTGGTATTGGGTCAGAGGATGCCTTGTATGCCTGACACAGGTCATATCTCACCAGTCTATAGGATACTGACTATAGTGAGAGATCAGTCCATGTAGAACATGTTTTTTAGGACTTGTACCCTTTTATTAATGTATCCCTTTTTGTGGTTTTTCAGTTATTTCACATGTCTGGATGGATGCATGCCAAAAGAGGCATTATACTCAGTGATTGACCAAATAAGGGCTGAGTAAATGGAGCAATGACATTTCAAGATTTAGACATAACCCCTTTGTTTATAAAATGTGCAGTATAGAAGGACCTTCTTAGAACAGAGGACACAGTAGTTGAAAGAGGTCACTGTCTACATAAGTTCCCTAATAGTGAACAAATATACCATCTCTTAGAGGTACATTGTCAGGTAGTAGTTCACCAGGATAGATGTCTTGCCAAAGGATACAATAATGCATTTTTGGTATTAAGTTATAATCCATGATTTTAGCATCAGTTATTTGTTTCGAACAAACCTTCCTGAAGGATTGCTAAGTCATTTGGGGATTCAGTGACTGCTCCTGGCCCTGGCATGCAGTTTTCTGCAAACTTAGTCAGCCAGAGACCTTTGGTACTGACTTTTACTTTGGAAAAGTAGGTGCCAAACATGGAAGGTCCCATTACTGAACCCTGGGGGACTCCTCTGGTAACTGCTCTCTTTGTGGAAGTAATGTCTCCTATTTTGATCTTCTGCATCCTATATATGTCAGCCAGATGGCAATGGAGCAGGTAATATAGGGATTTATTCCCATTTTGTTTATCTTTTCTACTATGCATGAGTGGGGGACTGTGTCAAAGTTTTGGTCAGGTAAAAGTATGTGGTATGTGCCATTTTACGTTTATCCACTGCTTCGATGACCTTTTCAGAAAAGTCACCCAGACACAGTAAGCATGACCTGCACTTAATGAATCCAAACTGAGATGGGTCAAGTATTTGGAGGTTCTCTGTGTCCTTATTGATTAGTTCCACATTGCCTTTCCATGGCTTTGCATATGAGATTGTTCAGACTTATGGGTCTGTCATTGTCTGGGTCTGCGGAAGGCCCTTCCTTTTGCAAAGGAATGAGTGTAATTCATTGTTCCCAATTCACATGGTACAAAACCTGTATGGAGGCTGATAATGAACAGTATTATGGGTGGGGGGCAGTAACTAAATCATGCTTCATGCTATTTAAGATTCATCCAGAAATATCCCTAATCCTAAAACTAACACCACCCCCACATAAAGCCTACACATTAACTTACCAAAACCCCTTTCCATAACAGTACCACTGCATTAAACACACAGAAATACACAGAAACATGCTCGCACACTCCACCAGATAGACGAAACACTAAAATTATTACCTTACCTCACTTTTACTGTAATCTTAACCCAAAACATTGGCAAACACACTCCCAGCCCTAATGCTGAAATTTACAGAGCATCTAAAATGTTTTGCATTACAATAAAACCCCATTTACTTGCACCTATATGCAGCACACACACCAAAGAAACAGGTGACGATCCAGACAATCCATAGTTTGAAATCTCCTGTAATCACAGGCAGTACCTCTAGTGTAAAGTGAAAGCAATAAACTTCTTTGATATAATGTGAATTTGAGTATATTACAATCAAATACCATATACAGTACATATATATGAATATAAATATATATATATATATATATATATATATATATATATATATATATATATATATATATATATATAGATACACTTCTTACTTTCGAAATACCAAAATCCCAAGGTTCAGAATATTGAATTTAGAACCTTGAGATTTTGGAATCTTGAAATTAAGGAACCCCCCCCCCCAAAAAAAAGCAGTCAACACATTGCAAGACATGGTTTTGCAGGGGGGCAAGCCCCCCTACACCCCCACTACTTAAATATACCAACTCCGAGATTGCACTACTGCGAGGAAAGGGAAATCTCCTGTTGCATGATGTATGCCAATCTCCGTTCAGGATTTTGAAGTTTTAAAACTTCATTCATAGCATCTTCAATCATATGAATTTTGAAGTTTTAAGCTTCGAAATTCTGTAGGGGACCCATATATATATATATATATATATATATATATATATATATATATATATATATATATATATATATATATATAGAGCAGTCTATTCACCAACTCCCATTTCGTCGAACTCCCATTTGACCGAAACTTCATTACATCGACATGCATTTGCCCCCTTCCCCAATGTTGTGCCACCCTGGAGTTGATATATATAGTAGGGGGGGTGTGGGGGGCACAGCCCCCCACATTGGGGAGTGTGGGGGGTGAAGCCCCCCACCTAAAATGCCTGTCGATGTAATGAAGTTTCGGTCAAATAGGAGTTCGACGAAATGGGAGTTGGTGAATAGAAGTAGACCCATATATATATATATATATATATATATATATATATATATATATATATATATAAATATTAACATAGATCTGTTTATCCAGTTTTGGTTACTAATAACTTGGCTAATGAACAAGTGAGGCAGGGTTAAAGTTATGATGACGACAAAAGGGTGACAGATACAATTTACCACCATCCTAGGTTACAAAAATAGATATCTAAAGGAAACTACAATGCAACAAATGTTACAGTACATCATAGAATCAATATAATACTTTTATAACAAAAAATGTACCAAAGCAGCAAAGTTGCATATCTTAAATAAATACTATTATCTTCAATTATAGAGATTATAGAGATTAAAATAAATATACTAAAACACAAGTGTAATCAGGAAGGGTGTTATGCAAGTGCTAGTGAGGGGAGAAAAAGAGGACTGGGGATTTGATCAGAAAGGGACACTCCAAATTTCAGGAAGTAAGGCAGATGACAAAAGGAGATATGTACTAATAAGGGGATATTCAGGGAGTAACAGAATAACAGTAAGAGATGTCTATAATCCCCGGGGAAAAGAAAGGAGAATTAAAACTGAAAATGCTAGATACATGGAATCATATTCAAGGGTTAGGAGTGGCAGAGGGGATGGTATCTAATTACCTTAAAAGAACATCTGAGTGGAGGCTAAACCAAGAGAGAATAGAGGTGGAGGGAGAATATTAAATAGTTTTGTTTAAAGTCTATGATATGGAAGATATACAAGGAAATATACATGGTAACAGGAAATGTACATTTATAGTGGGACGATATACGATGCAAGAAAGACTAGATAGATTTTATGTTACAAGGACAAGCACTTAGTTGGGGAAATGCTAACACATCCCACATCTCTGTCTGCTCATGCAAGTAAATAAGAAAGAACACTGCACCAGAAATTTAATGTAAGTTGACTAGGAAAAGGAGAGAATTTTGAAAGTTTACAAAAACAACTGGGTAAAGTAATAGAGAGAAGGGAAAAAGAGGAAGGAGATTAAATATGGGATTGGGACAATTAAAGCAAAACTTGAGGAAATAGACAAGACAATGAATAGGAAATATGGGAAACGAGGTAAGAAGTGGAAGGGATAAAGTTAGGGGAACATTAGGGAGCTACAGAATAAAAGAAATGAAGGAACATTAAGGGAGAAAGAGGGGTTATAACAAAAATAAAGAGATTGAAAGGAATACCTAGGAGAGAAAATCCTGAGAAAGAAGACAGTGTTGAAAGCACAATAATATGTAAACTCACAGGAGCAACAAAACATCTTACAGGAAAGTTAAAATAAGCAAAAGGTTAAGGAGTATATTAAAGATAAGAAAACAAATTGAATGGGAGTAATGGGAATCTAGAGGAAATTTGGGAAATATTTAAAGATTACTACCAACATTTGTATAAACAGCAGTGGGAGGAGGGGAATTGCTTATAATGCATGAAAGACATTTTTAAAGGGAGTAGAACTCAAAGATACTACACATATAATAAGAGGAAAAAGAGGAACAAATAAAAAAGCAGAATATATGAAAATCACTAGGTAAGGATGGGTTCCCGCTAGAGTTTTAGAAAAGAAACAAGCAAGAGGTGGTACTAGAATGGTATAAATTATTCAACAGAGTAATAGAGATAAAGGGAAGTATCAAATTCATGGAAAGAGGCAGTATTAGTAGTAATTCCTAAGGATGGGAGAGATCCATGTGACCTGGGGTTGTATCACACAATTTCAGTTTTGAACCATGATTATAAAATATTTGTGTCAATGCTAGCAAATTATTGGCAAATATACTGCCAAAATTGATAGAAGGAGGTAAATGTGGATTGGGGAAGGGCAGACATACTTTGAAAATATGTTGAAAATGCATGTGATACATAACAAACCAGAGAAATGAAACCTGATGTTGGTAATGGTAAGGTTAGATGCAGAAAAGGTGTTCAGTAAGGTGCATTGGAGATATTTGTGGGAAATAATTTTTAGACTGGGGTTTCCAATTCAGTTTGTAGAATCAGTACAGTAGATATATAGTGGGATAGAGGCAAGGATAAAGGTGAATGCAAGAAGGATGAAGAAACTGGAAGTAAGAAGAGGAACAATTCAAGGATGCTCTCTATCCATGCTGTTATCTGCATTATACTTAGAATATTAGTATAAAAAAAGCAATTAGAGCTAAGGGGATGGGAGTGGAGAGGAGTGGAGGACAAATTGGTAATGCTTGCAGATGACGTTAATGTGTATCTGACAAGACCTGGGGAAATTTGGTGAGAAATTTGCATTATTAAGACAGTTTACTAGATTAACAGGATATAAGATAAATAATAATAAATAAAACGAGCAATGAAGATAAATAATAATAAATAAATGGAACAATAAGTGTAATCTATACCCAGCATGGGCGATAGTAGCAATGCCAGACTCTCACACCAACCTCAGCAATATCCTAAACATTTAAAAAGAAATCCACACTATAACACAGTCACAAAAGGTGACAGGGTTGATAAAAGTATTCTCTTTTTTGCTGCAAAATAATTTAACAATTCTAGAGAATGTGGAAATATTTAAAATATAGAAAGCAGAAAAAGCAGCTAGATAATTCTGATATTTAGGCTTCAAGCATATTATAAAAAGAATGAGATATATATCTTCAGTAGGGGAATGGTCTAAATTCCTACATCTGAGATGAGTCTACATTAAAGCTATTCTATTTTATAATTGACCTACTTATATCCACATTTGTCTGTCTGTAAACATACAATACCCACATATATACATATATATATATTTATATATATATATATATATATATATATATATGTGTGTGTGTGTGTGTGTGTGTGTGTGTCTATATATATATATATATATATATATATATATATATATATATATATATATAGATATATATATGTATATATATATATATATATGTGTGTGTATATGTGTGTGTGTGTGTCTATATATATATATATATATATATATATATATATATATATATATATATATATTTATATATGTGTGTGTGTGTGTGTTTATGTGTGTGTGTGTGTGTATATGTATTTATGTGTATATACGTATGTATGTATATACAGTGGAGATAAAAAGTGTACACACCCCTGTTAAAATGCCAGGGTTTTGTGATATAAAAAATTGAGACCACAATAAATCATTTCAAAATGTTTCCCACCTTGAATGTGACCTATAACCTGTACAATTCAATTGAAAAACAAAGAAATCTGTTAGAGGAAAGAAATATAAAAAATAAAAAATGTACAATAAGCTGGTTGCATAAGTGTGCACACCCTTAAACTAATACTTTGTTGAAGCACCTTTTGATTTAATTACAGCATTTAATCTTATTGGGTAGGAGTCTATCAGCATGGCACATCTTGACTTGGCAATATTTGCCCACTCTTCCTTGCAAAAGCGGTCCCAATCTGTCAGATTGCGAGGGCATCTCTTGTGCACAGCCCTCTTGAGGTCACCCCACAGATTTTCTATTGGATTTAGGTCTGGGCTCTGGCTGGGCCATTCCAAAACTTTAATTTTCTTCTGGTGAAGCCATTCTTTTGTTGATTTGGATTTATGCTTCAGGTCATTGTCATGTTGAAAGGTGAAATTCCTCTTCATCTTCAGCTTTCTAGCAGATGCCTGAAGGTTCTGGGCCAAAAGTAACTGGTATTTGGAACTGTTCATAATTCCCTCCTCCTTGACTAAACCCCCAGTTCCAGCTGAATAGCAATCCCAAAGCGTTATACTGCCACCACCATGCTTCACCATGGGAATGGTGTTCTTTTGGTGATGCAAAGTGTTGTTTTTGCTCCAAATGTACCTTTTGGAATTGTGGCCAAAAAGTTCCACCTTGGTCTCATCACACCATAACACATTTTGCCACATGCTTTTGGGAGACGATGTATTGTTTTGCAAATTTTAGCTGGTCCTGGATGTTTTTTGTGTAAGAAAAGGCTTCCGTCTTGCAACCCTAGCCCATAGGCCATACATATGGATAATATGGGTGATTGTTGTCACATGTAGTACACGACCAGTACATGCCAGAAATTCCTGTATCTCCTTTTTTATGTTACAAGGACAAGCACTTGGGGAAATGCTAACACATCACACATCTCTGTCTGCACATGCAAGTAAATAAGAAATAACACTGCACCAGAAATTTAATGTAAGTTGACTAGGAAAAGGAGAGAATTTTGAAAGTTTACAAAAACAACTGGGTAAAAGTAATAGAGAGAAGGGAAAAGAGGAAGGAGATTAAATATGGGATTGGGACAATTAAAGCAAAACTTGAGGAAATAGACAAGACAATGAATAGGAAATATGGGAAACGAGGTAAGAAGTGGAGAGGATAAAGTTAGGAACATTAGGGAGCTGCAGAATAAAAGAAATGAAGGAACATTAAGGAGAAAGAGGGGTTATAACAAAAGTAAAGAGACTGAAAGGAATACCTAGGAGAGAAAATCCTGAGAAAGAAGACAGTGTTGAAAGCACAATAATATGTAAACTCACAGGAGCAACAAAACATCTTACAGGAAAGTTAAAATAAGCAAAAGGTTAAGGAGTATATTAAAGATAAGAAAACAAATTGAATGGGAGTAATGGGAATCTAGAGGAAATTTGGGAAATATTTAAAGATTACTACCAACATTTGTATAAACAGCAGTGGGAGGAGGGGAATTGCTTATAATGCATGAAAGACATTTTTAAAGGGAGTAGAACTCAAAGATACTACACATATAATAAGAGGAAAAAGAGGAACAAATAAAAAAGCAGAATATATGAAAATCACTAGGTAAGGATGGGTTCCCGCTAGAGTTTTAGAAAAGAAACAAGCAAGAGGTGGTACTAGAATGGTATAAATTATTCAACAGAGTAATAGAGATAAAGGGAAGTATCAAATTCATGGAAAGAGGCAGTATTAGTAGTAATTCCTAAGGATGGGAGAGATCCACGTGACCTGGGGTTGTATCACACAATTTCACTTTTGAACCATGATTATAAAATATTTGTGTCAATGCTAGCAAATTATTGGCAAATATACTGCCAAAATTGATAGAAGGAGGTAAATGTGGATTGGGGAAGGGCAGACATATTTTGAAAATATGTTGAAAATGCATGTGATACATAACAAACCAGAGAAATGAAACCTGATGTTTGTAATGGTAAGGTTAGATGCAGAAAAGGTGTTCAGTAAGGTGCATTGGAGATATTTGTGGGAAATAATTTTTAGACTGGGGTTTCCAATTCAGTTTGTAGAATCAGTACAGTAGATATATAGTGGGATAGAGGCAAGGATAAAGGTGAATGCAAGAAGGATGAAGAAACTGGAAGTAAGAAGAGGAACAATTCAAGGATGCTCTCTATCCATGCTGTTATCTGCATTATACTTAGAATATTAGTATAAAAAAAGCAATTAGAGCTAAGGGGATGGGAGTGGAGAGGAGTGGAGGACAAATTGGTAATGCTTGCAGATGACGTTAATGTGTATCTGACAAGACCTGGGGAAATTTGGTGAGAAATTTGCATTATTAAGACAGTTTACTAGATTAACAGGATATAAGATAAATAATAATAAATAAAACGAGCAATGAAGATAAATAATAATAAATAAATGGAACAATAAGTGTAATCTATACCCAGCATGGGCGATAGTAGCAATGCCAGACTCTCACACCAACCTCAGCAATATCCTAAACATTTAAAAAGAAATCCACACTATAACACAGTCACAAAAGGTGACAGGGTTGATAAAAATATTCTCTTTTTGCTGCAAAATAATTTAACAATTCTAGAGAATGTGGAAATATTTAAAATATAGAAAGCAGAAAAAGCAGCTAGATAATTCTGATATTTAGGCTTCAAGCATATTATAAAAAGAATGAGATATATATCTTCAGTAGGGGAATGGTCTAAATTCCTACATCTGAGATGAGTCTACATTAAAGCTATTCTATTTTATAATTGACCTACTTATATCCACATTTGTCTGTCTGTAAACATACAATACCCACATATATACATATATATATATATATATATATATATATATATATGTGTGTGTGTGTGTGTGTGTGTGTGTGTGTGTGTGTCTATATATATGCAGGGGGGCTTGTCCCCTCCTTAGAGCATTTTTATGATTTGTTTGGGTGTTTTTATGTTGATTTTTTTGCAGTTTGGCATTACAGTGTTTCAACATTTAGGGGTCAATTATTACATGTTCGAACATTTCACTGTTCGATCACGTAATATAGACACGAGAATCGAACCAGAGAACCTCTTGCTTTGAGGCAGCAATGCTAACTGCTGCACCACTGCATAGAAGGAAAACTGACCTATATGACACTTAACTAGTTACCTGTGCATCAGATGCATTCTGTATATTGCCACAAATCCTCTCCTCACACCAGAACCTTTAAAGTCATTCCAGCAGCTGTTTTTTTCTCTCTCAAGAATAACTCTGACCTGCAGTGGAACTCTGTAGTCAACTACCAAAAAAAAAAAAAAAAGTAGCAACATTGACATCTTTTGCCCATTTCACCCTGTCAGTTCCTACAACTCAAATTTCCTTACATTCCCTCTGTTAATTCCTCTCTAAATCATTGTTCAAGTTACTCTTGGCAACACATATACTATTGCCCTTGAATAATGGGAAAATATGTCTATCGATCTCCAAATTAATTCAGTGCCTTAATTAATTTTAATATCTTAGAATTGCTGTGAGTGTACCCTGTGCCAACAGTGCACACCCATTCTTTATGCATGACATTTCCCTCCCTATGTTCAAGCCTGCCATTTCCTAGGCTTGTATTACTTACTTAGTCCTCCAGACATTGAGAATCACTTTACCAAAGTAACACAAGATCCCTGTGGAGTTCATCTCTTGGCTGCCCACCTTTACAAGCATGACCCAAGGTAATCATAAGCGATCACCCAACTTTAAAACTCCAGTCCTGTAAAATAACAATTTGCTAGCATAATATGGTACATTAAATATGTGGGACAATATTCTTAGATGAATCCCCCTTCCCCTTATTGCTTAAAAAAAAAAAAAAAAAAAAGAAAATATGTAGATTTATTTAAAATACAAAGCAAGGCATCAGGCCCTCCTCCCTCAGAGTTTACCATCTGTCATTATTCAACTCACAATGATGTTACCATAACAACCCAAATTAAATTAAGCTGCATCTTTATTGCACAGAACAGGGCAGGCTCCTCCTCCTCTCAATATTAAGCTGATGCTATTAGTCAATAGTCAAATGGTGAGACAGAAGAGCAGAAACTAATCAGAAAATAAGAAAAGCTGCAAACACCTATAATAAGTACAAACTACAGAACGGCACGGACTAGGGAAACCTACTTAAAATAAAACAACAAGGCGAAAGAGAGTGATTAAAAAATTAAAAATTCAGTAAATACGAAAAGCTACAAACTTCTTTGATAAGTAAAAACCAGAGGACAGTACAGACTAGGCAAACCTACTAAAAATAAAACAACACAGAGACAGAGATAGATTAATGCATTAAAAATGTTAAAACACCAGGAGACAAACATATGGGTTATAATTGCAAGGTGGGAACCTGAATATTAAATCACTAACATTTATAGGTATGCATTTACAAATAAATGCCCCAGTACTGGTTTCAATTCCTACTCCACCTAAATTGTTCCATTTGCCACTCATTGTCTCTTATCATTGTGATGTGCTAGATTTTTAAATCCCTTCATAATCGAAGTGCATTATTTAGGTATTGCAGAGTCCTCCACCACTTTTCTTGTCTCCATAGCTCTTCCTGTGGATTCCTTAACTTAAGTAGATCTGACCATCATTTTACATTGAAATAATGTAAATTGTTTTGTCGGCATCCTTTCTTCTGAAGATTTTGGATACTGCATATTTTTTCATTGATCTTGCTGGTTTTTCCCATCTTCTCAGTAGATTTCCTGTTCAGTTCATCATTCCTCTTCTCCATGTCTCACAAAGCTTGCTGAGGGTCTAAGTATGACTTCTGTCCAGTCAGATAGAATACTCTAAATAGTGCTGGATATAACATCTTAAATCAAAGATGCATTTCCCTGTATTTGTAAAGTGTTGGAAGAAATGCATTCTGTTTTGTTCTTGTTTATAGTGAATAGTCATTGTCACTATATACCCTTGTATCTCTTATCTTGATGATAGTTCCCCCTTTTTCTATAGTATGAAAAGAATCTCCTCCTTTTAAACATAGGAGTGAAATTTTACCAACACTAGCCTGGGTGGCCTTTCCCCAGGGGATGTGGCCAACTTTCCCTGTGCATTCTGGCAATATGGATACCGTCTGGGGCTGTCACTGTCTATCCAACCAAACAGTTTTTTATTAAAAAAAATACTATTACCTCTTTTGATAGCTTCAGGGATTGCCAAGAATCTTATGTTTTCCCTCCGTGATCTGTCCCCCATTTCTATTAACCTTTCTGTCAGTCTCTGCTGACAATTCATTTGCTGGTAATTTTTCATATACCTCTTTCTTGCAGGTATTAAAGGGAGCCAGGGTATCTGAGTGAAGAGTGTTTCTTCTATCCCAGAAATCCTTTTATTATTTATTGCAATATAAGCATAGATTCAAAGATTGTTACTAGGCTAATGAATGTGTGTGTGTGTGTGTGTGTGTGTGTGGGGGGGGGCTTTCTAAGCCTAGCCAAGTTTTCCTGAAAGAATAATGATGTCCTGTATCTGAATAGGACATTGAGAGCCTGGCATTTATAAGCTGCCTCTGTCTATATGGGTGCCAGGCCCAGTGTACATTTCTTATACCACATCCACTGGTCTAAGTTGTGCTTAAACTGGATAATTGATGAACTCAGCTTCACATGGATTGGAAGCTTGTTCCATAGAAGGGACAGTGTGCAATTCAACTTAAAATGTTTTCCCTGCATTTGGTCAAGCTTAGATTCCAACTAAAAAGATGTGCTCCCTGATCCTGCATTCATTTCTCTTCAGGAGTCTCACATGTTGACGGGAATCTTCCTGATGCATCAGTGACTGAGATACATTTTTTAGCACTTTATATGTTGACTTAGAAGAATATATTCTATTTTTCTTCTTCCCAGATGGCACAGTGAACAAATTAAATTATCCTGAATACTACATTCCTTAGTTCACCAGCATTTACATCCAAATATCTAATGTTCAGTAAGAGTTTTGGTGCAACCAGATCGCCTACCAACTTTCCGCAATGCCAGAACTCCAACAGATAAGTACCTTGATGACTTTTCAGGAACAAGACTGCAGGCCAGATTCCAAAAGAGTTGCTTTTGTTGTAAGCCTGTACTGATTTTGAAAGACCTGCTTTCAATATAAATGACTTATTTTGGTGTAAGGCCTATGAATAAACAGACTTGCACCAGGGTCCAGTTTCCAAAAGACCTACTCTCAGCCTGCTGTTAGTGTAAGTGGTCACGCACACTGACAGCAAGTCTTTTGGTATCTGGCTCCTTGAATTAGGAAAAATCCAAAGTTTTTTGTTTCCCTGTAGTAGATAGGATACCTTTTACATTCTATACATCTATATCTATTTCTCAAAAAGCGATTTTCTCAAACGTACTGAACAACTAATTAGAAAAAAGGGTTCAGCAAAGGGAGATTGTTGAGAGTATCTTTAAAATTTATCTGGAAAAAAAGTATGACAAGCGGGTATTAGATAACTGAAGACCATCAATTATGTGTGATAGCATTTATTACATATTAATGAACATTATACAAAGTAAATATTTGCACACTGTTCTGTTGGAAGGAGGTCTGTGATATTTGAAACAGAAAGATTCAGGATGTATTTTTACTTCTGAGTGAAATTTTTCATATTTATATATTTATTGACATTTGGTTACTAAGAAAATCCTACTGGATCAGAGGTACCCATTTTCAGCAGAGGCTTGGGAAAAAAGCTGCAAAAATACCATTAGAAGTAAATTAACATTGAATAACACGTTACATTGAATAAATAGAAAAATACAACATTGAAAATGCTGGTAAATGGTTGGTTTAGAGTCCCTGTTACAGGAAAAAGATATATTTACTTAATACTGCTATTCTGGATAAACTGACTTACTTCAACAGTGTATATGCTTTTCCAGCTCATACAGATGTAGAATCATTAAGTAAATGTTTTCAATTTATAAGAGGTTTGAAGTTGAACCCTTTAAAAACAGGAACTCTGTGCAATAAAAAAGAGGCAGAGGATTGGGTTTAATTAATCCTGTGGTATATTTACATTCTATTAAATTATTCAGAGTCTTGAACTTAGGTATAGGAATTATTTATGAGACAAATATCAAGGTTTTTTTAACTGATGTAGGAACCCTATGAGAACTAAGAAATGGTAGCTAACGATTTTCAGGAGTATTACTATGAAATTAAATTGTGAAAACTTAATCTTATCTAATTTGAGTGACAACAGAAAGATGTGGTAGAGAAATATCATGTCTTTACCTTACAATTATGACCCTTGAAGCTCCTTCTCCTTAATGGAATCATGAGCTTTACTGAATAAATCAAAAGATTATTGGATATTTGGAAATGGGTTGATGTTTAATGAAGATTCTTACTATTTATGTTACCATTTGATATGAAGTATAAACATTTTGAAGAAAGTATTTGTAATTTTATCAGGTAGAAGAAACAATTTTGCATGTTTTTTTTTTTCTTGATTGTATAAGGATATCTGTTTTTTTTTTTTTTGTCTGTTGCTGATGATATATTGAAAGTGCCACAACCCTCCAATATCATTTAAAAACTATTAGATTTGGGTTGTATGATTCTCTCTTTATTACTAAGTTTGCTAATATTAATAAGATAAATATGACTGTTTTATGGCTCATCTGGAAAGGGAGAACTAATGAAAAGCTGTATGATAAAAAATAGGTGAAAAAGAAAATTCTTAAAAATTAAGCACTGGCTTTGGATGAAGGGTTGAAAAGATGGGCTAGCTAAGTTAGTGGATTATTTGATTAATGAAAAGTTGTATGATAAAAAAATAGGTAAAAAAGAAAATTCTTAAAAATTAAGCACTGGCTTTGGATGAAGGGATAAAAAGATGGGCTAGCTTAGTTCGTGGATTATTTGATTATTATAATGTTTTATTGTGCAACTGTTAGACTTTCTTAATGCATTCAATCTTGAATTTTTTGTTTTTCTATTTTTGTACAAAAATGTAAGTACTCTTTTTTGATATTTGTCATGCAATCTTTCACATTAACCTGTGATGCCACCATCTCAGACAGATGATCTCTCAGTTTAAAAAACTCACCTAACCTGAGTCACCTGGTTCACAGTATGGGCTCCATTTCTCTACATAATGGAGCTATTTTTTAGTAAAGATTGTCTTAGAAAGGCTCCAGAGAGTTAAGCAATCAGCCTATGCTCCTCTGATCATACCAAAGCATCTGAGAGAGCTACGAATACTAAGTTTCAATTTTACTACTGCATTTGTTGCACTTGACTGTATTTCACAACTACTGCTTTTACGTATTTAAAAAAATCTGTTTTGCTGTTTTATTCTGTTGCTATATTTAATTTAAGAAAAAAACTGTGCTGCTTTTTACTCTGTTGCCTATTTAATTTAAGAAGAAAAGCATTCTGCTTTAATTCTGTTTTTCCATTATGCTTCTGTTGACCGTAGCATAGATTGGAGTCAGACTAGCTGAATCCAGTTCTGTTTGAGGATTTAGCACTAAAAATTAGGACATTTCTTTTGGAGAACCTCCCCCACATACCCTTGTGGCAGGAGTGTACAGTAGGACTAATTGAATGTTACTGGTTCAGGGCACAGTTTCGGCTATTTCCTTGGTTCAGGGCTCAGTTTGAGCTTTTTCACTGGTTTCTTTGTATTGGCTGCTTTGCTCTTGTATCATACTTAAGGGCTGCTTTTGCACTGGTAGAACTTGTCTTAGAAAGCCTCCAGAGAATTAGACATTCAGCCTCTGTACCTCTGAACATACCAAACCATCCATGAGGAATGTTAAGTTTCAATTTTACTACTGCATTTGTTGCACTTGACTGTATTTCACACCAACTGCTGCTTTTACTTATTTAAGAAAAGATCTATTCTGCTGCTTTGTTATGTTACTATATTTAATTTAAGAAAAATGTGCTGCTATTTACTCTGCTGCCAATCTAATTTAAGAAAAATAAGTATTCTGCTTTAATTCTGTTGTTCTGTTGCACTTCTGTTGCCATAGTATAGATTGTATTCAGACCGGCTGAATCCAGTTCTGTTTGAGGCTGATCACTAAAAATCGGGATATCTTCTTTTGGAGAAACTTCCCTTGTACCCTTGTGGCAGGCATGTACAGTAGGACTCTCTAATTGAAGGTTACTGGTTCAAGGCTCAGTTTGAGCTTTTTAATTGGTTTCTTTGTATTAGCTGCTTTGCTACTGTGTTATACTTAAGACCCATGTTTGTGTGGGGTGAAGCTTGTCTTAGAAAGGCACCAAACTGAGGAGTGGTGATTTATCACTGTGACAAAGCAGAAATTCCCTGAGTCTCCAAGAGCAGAATACATTTTTTCTTACATTTATTTCATTGAATTGCACTTCCTAACACATATAGTTGTGCTATACAGACAATCTACTACATTTTACACTGTTATAAAGCTTTTTTTTACCATTTCACTGCATTTTGTACTGTTTTAAACTGTTTAACTGTATTTCCATTGCTAGATAGTGTTTCAGTACTGTAATTGCGTTTTTATTGAATGACTTAACTGTAAACTGATTTTTCACACTGAGAGTTGTGTTTTCTGTTTGTGAATGTTCTGTCTGTGCTTTTCTGTGTATTTTTTGTGAGGTTTTGTGTTCTAGTCAGGTAGCATAGTCTGGATAGAGACCTACTATATCCAGGCCTGGTTGTTTTGCTTGTTGAGTTTTCTGTGTGTCCGGCAACCATCTTCAGCTGGTAGTGTCTTGTCTTCACTATTAGTGAGAATAACAGGGTTGTCTGACCTTCTCTAGCATGAGTGATTTGTTGGAAGAGCAGGGGCTAGCAGGATTGGGTAGTAATTCAAGTTTCTGGATTCTTCCATCTTTTCTGGTATTTAAACCCTGTGTCTTCAGGGGGCTATGTTTATTTTTACCACGCTGAGGAGTGGTGATTCATCACTGTGACAAAGCAGAAATTCCCTGATGCTCCAAGAGTAGAATAAGTTTTTTTTTCGGTACTTGCGTATTATCACAACCAGATTTTCACAGTTGCGAAATTCCCATACTTGAATAGGAACAACTGCAGGAACCACTGTAAGGTGGGAATCAAAGTCCATTTTGCATTTGAGCTATGGATTAGCTGCAGCAACTGAAAAAATGCCAGAAATCCTGTTCGTATTTTGCGTGTGTTGCAGGCACACACTTTAATTGTTTGGATGCTGCCTTGTTGATGAATGCACTGTTTGGAGCGTGAGAAAGAAATCCTTCACAGAAGGAAAACACAGACACAGGAAATAATTTTTTGTTAAAGTAATACTTTTTTAAAAATATGTAGACACACTTGAAAACAAACATTGCAGTATGAAATTGCCATAACTTATGCTTTTGAAAAGTGAGGGTGGGTTATGTTGACAGAAAGTTGAGTGTTCCTTTTCCAAGGAAGAATTTGGCAGTACTAATTTAGTTTGGTTTTGCGAAGGTGGCGTGTTGGGCCAAAAATAGTACTGAAGTCATTTTTGATTTCCTTACTGCCGTAACGATGTTCATTGCTCATGGCTTGCTTTTGTTGTAATATGTGGTTTGGCAATTTTCAGCAATTGGAATATACTGTCTTGTAGGAGTCCCAGCACAGACATTTATTTATTTATTTATTGCAGTTGGTTTACCAGGATAGTCCATTGGGCCATTGAAGAACCCTTTTTCAATGGAGTCCTGGGGAGAAAATCTCCAAAAAGAAAAATAAATGTACATTACAGTAAATATATAGGCACATGCAATGAAAGAGCATGAGCTCCAAAAAGAAAAATGTACATTACAGTAAATATAAAGGTACATACTATAAAAGAACAAAAACAAAACATAAATGTAATTAACATTTGACAGTGACAATCTTGGTACAGGCAATGAGGGAATAAAAGCAAAAAACATAAATGCATTTTAATGAACAGACATAGTGGATAATTAGAGTAGAGTGCTAGTACAGGGAAGGTAGAGTTGGTTATGTGGGGTGGGTACAAGAGCATTCCCATTGAGATGCTAGGTGTAAGAAAAGTGACTTCTTGAAGGCAGTGGTTGGAAGTGGATGTTTGGAGGTAGGGAGTTCAGAGGCGAGCAAGGCTGAAGGAAAGGAGGTTTTGCCTGGGGATGATTTGGTTTGTGAACCTCTAGTAGATTTTGATTATTAGACCTTAGAGCTCTATTTGGATGGTGCATTTTAAAGGCAGAGGAGAGGGAGGGACAGTTAGGGGTTTAGAATAAGCTTGTGGGCTAGATTTAGTTGAGTATAAGCAAGATAGTTGGGAAGTTCTAACCATTTTAGTTTATGGAGGGAGAGACAGTGGTGAGTGGAAGACTTATGGGTGGTAGCGAATCTAGCAATTTTGTTATAACAAGAGGTGAGCTGCTTTTAAGGAGCACTGAAGATTAGTAAGTAGTGGGGCACCATAGAGGAGGGAGGGAATGAGGAAGGAAGTAGCTAGGGTGATTTTAGTGGTAGGTGTGAGGTAGGCATTTTGTCTATATAGCATGCCAAGTTTTGATGTGTTTTTGATGTTCTTTTGTAGGTGGGAATTAAATTTGAGTTGGTTGTCAATAAGGACCCCAAGAAGTTTGGTCTCTGACACTATTTCAAGGAGAGTTGTTTTGACTGGTAACTAAGAGTGAGTTTAAGTTGGGGAGGAGTTTGGAGGAGTAAATAACATTAATTTGGTCTTGGTGGCATTGAGAGCTAGATGATTACATAGCATCCATTGCTCTGTGGCAGAGAAGGCGCCTTGAGTGAGTTTTTGTAGGGTGGAGATAGAAGAGGCAGAGCAGATGATAGTAGAATCATCTGCATATTGATAATGCTAGAGAAGGGGATAGATTTGTGGAAGTCATTGATAAAGATGTTAAAGAGAAGAGGGCCCAATATGGAGCCTTGTGGGACCGTAGGGTGTTTAGGAAGGAGGAAGTTGCTTTTTCCATTTTACAGCTTGTTTTCTGTTGGAGAGATAGCTGGAGAACCAGTTCAGAAAGGAGGAGGATAGGTAGAGTTTTGAGAGTTTAGTTAGGCAGATTGTGGGAGATAGTATCAAGGCTTTGGAAAGATCGAGGAGTAAGGTGGAAACAATTTGTCCAGAGTCTCGGCTTTATTCACTATTTCCAGGAAAGAGAATGGCAGTCATGGTGCTGTGATTAGGTCTGAAGCCATGCTGTGTGGGGGTTATAAGGTTGTTGTCTAGGAGATGAGGAGGAGTTGGATTTGCACACATTTTTCAAGGATTTTTGAAATGGGGATAGGATGGCTATGGGTCTAAAATTGGTTGTGGTATTATTGTTACCTCCTTTGTGTAATGGTATAATAAAGGCTTGTTTCCAAATTTGGGGAACAGTGCCTTCTAGTAGGGAGCGGTTAATCAGGATGCTAATTGGGTAGGCCAGACTTTCGCAGCTATATTAAGAAAGTAAGAAGGGATATTATCAGGAGCATTGGTACATGGTTTCAGTTTCTGGAGGAGTTTCTTAATAGTAGTAGTAGGGATGGGATTTAAAGTGAAGATAGTGCATTTGTGTGGTGTTGAATTTTGGGGTGGTATGGGTGAGGGTAGAATTTGTGTGGAAGAGGTATTAGTGGATTGGAAGTCGGGAGTTGATTGAGAGATTGTGGGGATGAGTAATGGGGTATTAGAAGATGGGGAGGAGGTGGAGAATGAAGAGGTTAGTTTTGAAATAGAGTCAATAAAGAAGGAATTAAATTGGGTGGCTAAGTCTAGTTCTGGAGCATTTGGATCTGGGGTAGGAGTATCTGGTTTGCTGGGGTGGAGGAGAGTGGAGATTCCTTTCCAGAATTTTTGAGGGTTGTTTTTGTTTTGGTTTTGGAGTGTAGAGAAATAGTTTTGTCGATCGAAAGAGATAAGTTTCTTAGCTTTATTATGGAGCAGTTTGTATTTGAGGAGTGGGGTTGTCTTATGTTTTTGGTAGCGTGCCCATACTTTGTCTCTTTGTCTCATGAAGGATAGAGTAGTTTTAGATAGCCAGGGGGCTGATTTGGTTTTTATTCTCTTAGTCCGTAGGGGAGCTTGTGAGTCTAGTAATTTTAAGAATGTAGAGTTGAAGAATGAGACTGTGTTGTCTAGAGGTAATGTTTTCAGACATGTCCAATTTACAGCATTTAGTGAGTTTGAAAAGGTTATTGGGTTGAAGTTTTTTTGGTTGTGGATAGTAATGATGTTGTGGGTCTGTTGAAGGATAGTTGGAAGTCGGTGGGTAAAGGTGGGTAAGTGATCACCTTGTGGGTCGGGAAGGATGCCACTTTTGGTAAAGTAATGGGGATGGGAGACTAGGATCCAGTCCAGTATACTCCCATTAGAGGGGTTTTTGGCTGGGTGAGTAGGCACGTTTATCAGTTGTGAGAAATGGTAGAGGTTGATATTAGTGTTGTTTGAAGGAGTTTGGATAAGGGTCCAGTTAATGTTTACGTCTCCAAGGATTATGATTTCATTGCTAATGTTACTGGATAGCCAAGAGAGGATAAGTTCAAGTGTAGAGATATTGTCACCTGGAAACATGGTGGAGACATGCCACAGCTGTGATTCCCAAATCTATGTATGACCATTATTTGACAGCATTGGCTGACACAAAAATGGAATATTCACTGGGCAGCCTTGCAAGAAGCGACATGCTGCCAGTAAAGAGCACGAAGAAACAACAACAGTATGTTTTGTACTTTGTTTTGCTAGCATGCTGGAAAACAATCTGTTCTGGTAAAGAAAACACACTGTTTTCCATTTCAACCACTTTTACGAGCATGTTTCCTGATTGCAAGCAACCGCTATTGCCATGAAAATCTGGTTGCGATAATACGTAAGTACCATTTTTTCTTACATTTATTTCATTGAATCACACTTCTTAACACTTATAATTGTGCTGTACAGCTAATCTACTACATTTTGCACTGTTATAAAGCTTTTTCTATTGTCTCACTGCATTTCTGTACTGTTTATACTGTTTTAACTGTATTTTCATTGCTAGATAGTGTTTCATTACTGTAATTGCATTTTTATTGAATTACTTAACTGTAAATTGTTTTTTCATACTGAGAATTGTATTTTATGTTTGTGAGTGCTCTATCTGTGCTTTTCTATGCATTGTTTATGAAGTTTCTGTGTTCTAGTCAGGTAGCATAGTCTGGAAAGAAGCCTGCTGTTATGTAGTCCTGGTTGTTTTGCTTGTTGAGTATCCTGTGTTTCTGGCAGCCATCTTCTGCAGGTAGTGTCTGTTAATGAGAGTAACAGGGTTGTCTGACCTCTAGGATGAGTGATTGGTTGAAAGAGCAGGGGCTAGCAGGATTGGGTAATAATTTGGGCTTCTAGATTCTTCCATCTTTTTTGGTATTTATACCCTGTGTTTGCAAGGTGTTGTGCTTGTTTGCTCATTTTAACCCATTGCGAGGTATCTCAGTTGCACTTTTCCCTTACCAGCACTGTTGTGTAACTGATGCCCACCCTTGCAACTACTGTGAGTTTATCCAGCCCTACTGACACCTATAGGTACCCTATTCTGATAGTGCCCACAGATTCTGACAACCATAGATGGACAATTTCCTGTGGTTTCTCCTGCTAGTCTTGTTGATATGGGCATCCTGAGACAGTGTAACATCTACCTCATGTACACAGACAACCCTCTTCTTCTACCAACTAGGAACACAATATGTGAGAGACACAATTACATTAAGAACCTAGAATCCTTGCTGTCTCAATCACAAGCCAGTACATCTGGCACTGAGAAGGTTGTCTGCACAAACACCACAAGCACCACACCTCTAACACCACCCACACCTGTACAGTACATTCCTGCATATGTAGAGGTTCTCAACAAAAACATACCTAAATAAAAGAGACCTCCGAGGCAAAAGCACACATGCACCTCACAACCCACAGCATCAAGTACCACACACAGTACACATGCCTGTGTCTCACAGCCTGTAAGGCCCAGCCATAAACCCAACATACTAGTCATAGGAGACTCTATCGTGAGACACAGGTATGTGCCCCTCACCAGGCTAGACAAGGGCAAATTCATTGTAAGTTGCTTGTCAGGTGGAAGAATCCACCATATTACTCATGCACTCAGCGCACTCAATAACAGGTACTGTTTTGACTCTGTCATAGTCCATGTTGGTGTGAACGACTTGAGATGCACCTCTCTGGACTATATGAAGAGAGACATGAGCTTACAGGTATGTACCTAGCCTTAAGCAGCATCCCACTGTCACCCAGAATGATGTCTTAGTACAAACAGAAAATTATTGACTTTAACAATTGGCTTAGTTTGTGGTGTCATTCCAAGGGGATTCAGTACCTGGCAGCCTGGGAGGACATGACTGACAGACCACAATGCTTTGCCAGAGATGACCTTCATCTGTCTGCCCTGAGATTCAGGCTTCTGGCAAAGGCTCTTGTCTCCCCCATAGTGCCTTTTTTAGGAAAAGTTATGAGGACAAATTAACAATGTGAAAAATTCTTCTAAATGAAATTTAAAGGTCATGTTGCTAAACACTAGGAATCTTAACATGAAACTGCACTCATTGCAAACATTCCTTGCCCTGGAAGATACTGACATTTGTGCAGTCACTGAAACCTGGATCAAAGCTGCGGAGAGCACCCAAACCTTACCAGGTTACTTGTCCTATTATACTTTCAGACCCCAAATGGAGGCTACAAAGCCAAAGGGGGTGGAATATTTATCAAAGACATACACACCTCCAGGCTGGTCAAACAGTATGATACACAGGAAACACTCCTGGTGCAGTTAACTATAGACAAGACACCTATTCAAATCATATCTAGCTGCAGACCCCCAACCATGACTCAGGAGGCCCACTCCACCTATCTGGACTTACTTGAATCCATCAAGATTCAACCCTTTACTCTGATCCTGGGTGACTTTAACTACCCAACCATAGAGTGGAAGACCTATTCTAGCTCAAACATGAACACCCAGAGATTCCTCGTCTTTGTCAATTACGATGCATTGGATCAGCTGGTTCAGACCCCTACAAGAGGTGAAAATATACTGGACCTGGTACTGACCAACATGAGTAGCCACTATAGCACCCCTACAGTGTTATCTCCTTGGTAAGATCCGACCATAAAGCAATCACTTTCGAAGTCGCCATCTCCCCTGACCCCCCGCCTTGCCAGGGTCGAACAAAAAAACTTTTCCAAAGCTGAATACAACCTCCTGAGAGCAGGTACAAGCATCTTCATAGCCACCATCCCTTCAATTGCATCAAGCACTAATGGCCAAGCCTACACCAAAAAACCATATGAGCAAGTATATATTTGCAAGGACACAGCAATACTTGACAGGACCAAATTATCTTCCTCAAGGAAGAGTAAACCTGTCTGGTGGGCAGCAGGAATAAACAGTCTCTATAATAAAAGGAAAGAAATGCTGTCCATGAACAAGAAGGAGCAGGTGCCAGGTTGGAAGTGATCTCGCCTTTGTCTGAACAAGCAAATTAGGTCACTGGTGAAATCCTCTAAGGCTAACTTTGAGTCCAAATTGACCACATCCACTAAGGACAATCACAAGGCCTTCTTCACATACATCTGCAATCTCAAAGGTAATGCCCAAATCTGCTTTGAATTGGTGATCAAGAATACCACATACACAAATGCCATAGATATAGCCAACCTGCTGCAGACAAGGTCAGTGTAAACTTCACCCCCCTGTCCCCCTTTCAGTAAACCAGGATATGCTCAGTACCTGCCCCCCTCCCCTCATCACCAGGGAGCAGGTTATTAATGCCCTCTCAAATGCAAAAACTGCAGCCTCCATAGGACCCGACAACATCCCTGGATGTAGCCTACATTAACTCAGGCAAGAGCTCTCAGCACCACTAGGCATCCTATTCAACCAAAGCCTGAACACTGGCTTCGTCCCAGCAGAATGGAGCACAGCCACTGTCATCCCTTTGCACAAAGCTGGAGCAGCCACCAACCCAGGCAATTATCACCCCATCAGCCTAACTAGCCTGATCTGCAAGGCCATGGAACGCATTATCATGGACCTTATACACAAGGACATTGGCAACCTCCAGACACTTGATCCCACACAGTTTGGTTTTGTGAAAGGGAGATCATGCCTGTTAAACTTGGTCGCCTTCTTTGAAACAGTCACCAAAGCCATGGACAAGGGCAAAACAGTCCACACCGCCAACCTTGACCTAGCTAAAGCCTTCAACACTATTTCCCACTAGGGTATAATAGATAAACTCTCCCAGCTAGGCATCAACCCATATGTTATCAGATGGGTAGCTAACTGGCTCACTGACAGAATCCACTCAGTAAAAATAGGGGGAGCCACCTCTAATAGTAGACCTGTAACAAGTGGCATATCCCAAGGTTCAGTCTTGGGGCCTCTACTGTTTGGGATATACTTTTCTGAGGTGCAAGCCAAAACCAGTGGTCTGTGGCAGACCAAGTTTGCAGATGACTGCACTGTCATAAATTAGCCTAGTGCTGTGAACATTCTTCAAGAGGGCCTTAATCAAACTAATGACTGGTGCCAGAAGCATGGCCTCATACTGAATGCTAAGAAATGCATTATTATCCCCTTTGGGAAAAATGGTGTCCCCACTAATTATTGCATTAATAGCAACATACTAAGCATGCAATCAGTCGTGAGGGACTTGGGCATCCAGGCTGATTGCAACCTGACTTTTCACCACTATGTTGCATCCGTTGTACAGAAGGCTTTCTACTTGGCCCACCACATAATTAAGGGTATTTCATCCAGGAACAAGGAGGTCATAACACCCCTGTACTCCTCCCTTATCAGATCCATTATTGAGTACAATGCTCCCTTCGGCATGTACCGTGCTAAGCACATGCAGCATTTGGAGAGACCGCAGGGGTTTCTGACCAGGAAAATCCAGGGTCTCAAACACCTATCCTATGCAGATAGGATAAAGGCCCTGTCCCTCTACTCAGTCTTGTACAGACTGCTTAGAGGTGACCTGTGTCTGACATACAAGGCTGTCTCAGACTCAGCCTTGATGGAGTTGCTGCATATCTGTAAGTCAAAATCTATTCACGCAACCGACATGCAAGGTCTCAACCTGGTCTGTGACATTAATAGAACTTGTTAGCGGGATATAGATTTGTGTCACAATGACTACCCCATCTGTGGAATAGACATGCTCTCCATGCCAAGCAGTACTCTTTAAGAGGAATCTGGACGACTAGGTGGGAAAAAGAAAATATACCCCTGGGATCCCACCTGTGTTCCTGCTAGAGAGGGAAAACAGGTGTTGACTTTGTGGGAACGAGTGAAATTCTTGGCTAGGCTTATAAGGGCCTCTGGGCCAATAGCTTAGGATTGTCCTATGAACATATGACCCTATGAGAGTTAGGCAATCAGCCTCTGCTCCTTTGATCATACAAAACCATCTGAGAGAACTACAAATGCTAAGTTACCCCTAAATCACTCAAGGACAATTTGCAAGAGATGCTCCTAAACTAAGAATCTGGAATCACTGCTCTCTCTTGCCCAGAACAGCAACACTAAACAGATTGTCTGCTCATACACCCCAGCTACTAGTCATAATATGCAGCCAACACATAAACCTTCATATGTGGAGGTACTCTCCAGAAACCTACCTAAACACTAGAGTCCTAAAAAACACAAACATGCTACACCTAACACTACATCCAAAGCAGTCAATATACATAAAAGCACTAGCACCAGTGTCTAACCAAATAAGCCCTTAAGGCAATGCGCATCTATTCAAAATGTTTTAGTAATAGGTGATTCTATAGTGAGACAGACAAACAGATGATCCACTCACCAGGTTAGACAAGGAGAAGGTTATGGTCACCTGTATTGTCTGGTGCAAGGATTTGTCAGGTCACAAATGCACTCAAGTCTCTCAGCAACAAGTACTGTTATGACTCTGTCATAATTCATGATGGTGTGAACAACTTGAGACAAACCTCTCTGGGCTATATGAAGAGAGACACGATTGAGCTCTCTGAATATGTGTAACAGGCATATTACCCTTGCCTAAGATAATGCTACAATACAAACAAAAAATGATTGACTTCACTAATTGGCTTAGTTTCTGGTATCATTTTAATGGGATCCAGTTCCGGTCAGACTGGGATAACATGGTGGATAGACCACACTGCTTTGCCACAGATAGAATTCAACTGGCACCTCTAGGCTTTTGGTTGTTGGCTAAGTCACTTGCTTCCCAAATAATGCCTTTTTTAGGCAAGGTGAGAAAAACAAAATTTCTTAAGTGAAAATATGAAACACAAAGAAACTAAGGGTCATGCTGTTAAATGCTAGGAGGTTATATCAGAAACTGCACTCTCTGGAAGCACTCCTCTCCCTGGAAGATGTTGACACCTGTGCATTCACAGAAACCTGGTTCAAAGCTGCAGAAAGTATCCCAGCTTTGCAAGGATACAATACCATCCACACTTTCAGACCACAAATTGAAGGTGTGATAACCAAAGGAGCTGGAGTAGCTATCGTCATTAAAGAAAATGATGCCTCTAGACTGATAATTCTGTGAAGTTACTGCAAGCCTAAATTACTATGGGTAAGACCCCTCCTTCATGTCATCATTAGTTACAGGTCCCTTTCAATGAACCAAAAAGCCCACACAGCTTATTTAGACCTACTTGGGACAATCAAAGTACAACCTATTACACTAGTCATGGGTGAGTTTAACTATCCCACCAATGTGAGTGACTGATGCAATGCCTCAAGCATAGGGCCCACACTGGTGAAATCTGACCTTAAATCAATCATTTTTGAAGTAGCAATAGCACCAGAACTCCCCAAAGGAGAAGTCTGGCTAAAACAACTTCAACAAAGCTAACTATACCCTTCTAATGAATGGTATAATAGACTTACAAGCTCCAGTTTCCATAGATGGCATTGACGGCTATACTAGGGTATACACTGGTGCTCTGTATAAACATCTACACAAATGTAAATACACAACTGTGCCTGATAAGATTAAAGCCAGATCTTCAAGAAAAAAGAAACCATCCTGGTGGACATCTAGCATTAATAAATTATACAATAATCAACATAAGCTGCTGTCTAAAAATACAAAAGTTAAAATCCAGAATTGAAAGAGCACCCTCCTCAGCTTAAACAAGCAAATAAGACAACTTGTAAAATCCTCAAAGAGCAACTATGTAAAAAATTTAGCAAACATAGCCAAGGAAAACCATAAGGCCTTCTTCTGCTTTGCGCACAATCTAAAAGGTAGGACTCAGATGTGCACTGAACTAATTGTGGATGGTATAGCACACACTGACCCTGTGGAAATTGCAAACCTGCTAGCAAACAGGTTTGGTGAAAATTCCACCCCCCCTATTCCCCCAAGCATACCACAAACCATGTCCTCAACATCACCTCCTCCCCACCTCTCCAAAGAGCAAGTCATTAATGCGCTCTTCTGTACTAAGAACACAGTCTCTGTAAGACCAGATAGCATTCTGGGCTGCATTCTTAATGTTCTTAAACAAGAGCAGGCTACTCCACTAGGCACCCTATTCAACCATAGCCTGAGT
Source organism: Protopterus annectens (assembly GCF_019279795.1). NCBI lineage: Eukaryota > Metazoa > Chordata > Ceratodontiformes > Protopteridae > Protopterus > Protopterus annectens. The sequence goes on from NC_056731.1 coordinate 831,924,632, forward strand.
ACTGGCTTTGTCCCCACTGAATGGAAAACATCTGTTATCCCCCTCCACAAGTGTGGCTCAGCAACAGACCCAGGTATCTATAGACCCATACGTTTAACCAGCCTCATCTGTAAGGCAATGGAATAAATCATCATGGATCTCATAAATAAGGATATAGATGACCTCAAACACTAGAACTTTCCCCGTATGTTTTTGTCAAAGGTAGGTCATGCCTGCTAAACCTGGTGGACTTCTTCGAGAATGTGACAAGAGCCATAGATGAAGGCAAAGCTGTGCACACAGCCTATCTTGACTTGGCCAAAGTCTTCGACAGAATCCCACATTTGGGCATCATTGACAAACTAACCCAGTTGAATATCAACTCCTATATTATCGGGTGGGTTGGAAACTGGCTCACAGATCAACAGCACTCGGTTAATGTTGGAGACATCACCTCAACCAGCAGACCTGTCAGCAGTGGAGTCCCACAAGGGTCAGTGCTGAGCCTCTTCTTGTTTGGCATATACTTCTCTGACATCCAGGCCAAAACAGAGGGGCTGTGGCTAACCACATTTGCGGATGACTGGAAATTAGCTGCTATCATTGAATCCCCTAGTGATGTCAGAGTTTTTCAAAAGGGGCTTACACAGACCAATGATTGGTGCCAAAGCCATGGTCTTAAACTAAATGCTAAATAATGCATCGTCATTCCCTTCAGTAAAAATAATGTCCCTACTGATTATAAAATAAACAGTAATACCTTAAGTGCCAATTCTGTAGTGAGAGACCTGGGAATACAAGTTGACTGTGACCTCAACTTCAACCACCATGTGTCTACTGTGGTAAGGAAGGCATTGTACATCGCTCACCTGATTAGCAAAGGTATCGCTTCAAAGCAAAAGAGGTTATAATTCCCCTGTAAGCATCGTTCATCAGGCCTATTATTGAATATAATGCTCTCTTTGTTATGTACCATACCAGACACCTGCAGCAGCTTGAGAGACCTCAGAGATTTCTAACTAAGAAAATTCAGGGTCTGCTTCACATGTCTTATGCAGACAGGCTGAAGTTACTGTCACTGTGTTCAGTAGCATATAGACTACTTAGCGGTGACTTGTCTCTGGCTTACAGGGCTATATCTGACTCATATCTATTGAAAATGCTGCACATCATTAAGTCAAATGGGACTAGAGTCACCTGTTCCAGGGACCTCAATCTACCCTGCGACATAAACAGAATCTGCCTGAGAGACAGATACATCTTAACAAAAGAACAAGCTGCAAGGAAATATGAATAACAACCAGAACTGAGAAAAACACACTTTATAATAGCAAAGCTTTCGGATAAAATCCTTCCTCAATACTAATACAAACAAATCTAAAAACCAAATGGTTTAAATACAGGTCACTGAAGTCACATGACCAGCAGTCCAAAAAATCACGTGACCACAAGTATATAAAACAAATCATTAAAATTAGAAAAATTAGAAAAATTAGAAAAAACATAACATTATCGCAACCTAGTATGTTGCAATTTAACAAGAACAGGTTTCAAGGTAATCATATTATTTAAACCTGGAAAATGGTCAGAGTTCAACCTAAGAATCCATTCATACTCTTTTAATTCAAGTAAATTACCACTATCACCACCTCTGGCAGGAGGCCGCATTACATCAATAACTCTAAAGGAGAATCTATGCTCAATACCTGAATCAACTATGTGCTTATACAAGGCATTACTGTCAATGGCCCTTCTAATCTCTGATTTGTGTTCAATGATGCGTTCTTTTAGCTTTCTAGTGGTCTTACCTACATAGAATGCAGTACATTTCACACAATTAGCTAAGTACACCACATTAGATGTAACACAAGTGGTAGAAAAATTAAACTGATAAATTTTACCACTAATAGGATGTTTGAACTTATCACTGCAACTAACCGCAATATCAGAACAGCAGGAACAATTCAAACAGCCATACGTGCCAGGCTTAGTGGTAAAAGTCCTCTCTACAGGCCTGAAAAAATCTTTGTAACATAACATATTCTTCAAGGACTTCATATTTCTATATGAGAAAAAAGGCCTGTCACCAAGAATGTCTTTAATCTCACTAGAGGCCATTAGTACAACCCAATTCCTCTGTATTATTTGTTTTACAAAACAAGTCAAGGTATTATAACTAGTAAGATACCTAGTGCATACTTTTGAACATTCTAGGTTGACAGAACCAACATCATCCCCCAAAATAATCGGCTTCAATATTGTCTTCCTATTAACCAAAACTTTATTTTTTTAATCTAAAACTAGTTTAGAATCATAACCACTATCCAGAAACTCTTTGGACATCTCATCCAACTGTAAATTAAATGTAGCATCATCAGTATTTAATCTACTAACTCTATTAAACTGTGAAGTAGCAATCCCCTTAAAGACATGTGGATAATTCTTTTGTAAGTAATATACGTTTTTATCAATGTTTTGTTGATGATTGTTTTATGGTTTGGAAAGGTTCCCTTTCACAGTTGAATGAATTTGTTCATTATTTAAATGCAACCACCAGTTTCTTGAAATTTAAGATGGATGCCTCTGATAGTGAGATTAATTTCTTGGATGATAAGATACAACTATGTGAGGGTTCTATCCATACCAGTATTCACAAAAAGGAGATAAACTCTGATAGATACATTAATTATTCCAGCATGCATGCCCCACATGTCTTTAAGGGGATTGTTACTTCACAGTTTAATAGAGTTAGTAGTAATAGAGTACTAATGGCCTCTACTGAGATTAAAGACATTCTTGGTGACAGGCCTTTTTTCTCATATAGAAATATGAAGTCCTTGAAGAATATGTACTGCATTCTATGTGGGTAAGACCACTAGAAAGCTAAAAGAATGCATCATTGAACACAAATCGGAGATTAGAAGGGCCATTGACAGTAATGCCTTGCATAAGCACATAGTTGATTCAGGTATTGAGCATAGATTCTCCTTTAGAGTTATTGATGTAATATGGCCTCCTGCCAGAGGTGGTGATAGTGGTAATTTACTTGAATTAAAAGAGTATGAATGGATTCTTAAGTTGAACTCTGACCATTTTCCAGGTTTAAATAATATGATTACCTTGAAACCTGTTCTTGTTAAATTGCAACATACTAGGTTGCGATAATGTTATGTTTTTTTCTAATTTTTCTAATTTTTCTAATTTTAATGATTTGTTTTATATACTTGTGGTCACATGATTTTTGGACTGCTGGTCATGTGACTTCAGTGACCTGTATTTAAACCATTTGGTTTTTAGATTTGTTTGTATTAGTACTGAGGAAGGATTTTATCCGAAAGCTTTGCTATTATAAAGTGTGTTTTTCTCAGTTCTGGTTGTTAGATACATCTCCCAGATGTTGCCACTCCTCTGGAATAGGCTTCCAATCCATGTTAAGCAGAGCACCTCCATGACCCTGTTTATGCACAGCCTGGATAACTGGATGGGAAATCATAAATTTCTTCCGGGGATTGCCCCTGCTTCTCTCCTGGATATGAGTAATCCTTGCTAGAAAAATTTGGGCATAGACGATATCTCTCATCTAGTATTGTACTGCGATGTTACGGATAAGCCTGTAAAGACCATCGGGACAATAGCCTAGTAACATCCTATGAATCTATGAACTTATGCCTGGAACTTTTGTTCTTGACCACACAAAGGGAGCTATGCCCTTCTGGGATTCCTGATCAACAAACAAAGACATAGACTACTAAAAATAAATAAATAAATATATCAAATAAGTAAATAGGTTAAATATATACATACACTTCTGCAGAGACTTTGATAGTAATGAGCACCCACTCTGCACTGATTGCCCCAAGCTGTATAATCTGTGAAGGACTATGCAACTGGAAGCTCTAATGGCTCAGAAGAGAAAGTGGGGCTAGGGGGTTATCATCCACAGGCTGAGAGATGAGATGACTTTAGGTAGTTGCTATTCCACAATCATTGTTTGTGTTTGATGTACAGAGACATTGAGTAGTGATTGGGGGCCTTCTCCCACAGTCATGGAAAAATGTATATCTGACATTGGTGAAGATGCATTTCTGCACCACTCAAGTTCCATAATTCTCCAGTCACTAGTGGAGGCCAAGCACAGTGGGATTAGGCCCCACATTGTCTCCTGAAATGGAAAGCTAACCATTTGCTCAGCCCCATGACCATATCTGTCTCTTTCAGCACCTGAGCTCACTTCTTATTCTCAGTCTGCTGGCTATGTATCATCTTTCCTACAAATAATCTTATTACTGAGAATGAGTAAAAAAGTATATTTTGCAAAGAAAGACAAAACAGCCTTGTTAGAGCAAGTATGCTACAAAAAAAGACAACATACAGAAGGACTTGATGGGAAAAACATAATATTCACAACAGAACTCAACATGCTTCTCCATTCAACAAAAAACAAAATAAATAGGAAACCATTGACCTGTTAAAATGCTTTTCATACTCTGAGCATACTAAACTAGACATCATTTACTACACCAAAATGAGGCAGCTAATGGATATTTAAAATGGTCGTACGTTCTGTCTGTGTTCCCAGATTCATAGTTACTTAGTAACTGGCCCACTATACATTGCATTTTATTCTGGGACTATATCCTTTCTATATTTTTTGTTTTACACTAGTACTTAAAGGCTATGCAGTTTCTTATTTTTAACAACATTTAATGAGGCTCAGAAGAAACTATGTAACTACTGTGTTCCTGGCTGCTGCATATCTTCATGTTTAATATAAATTATTTTCCCCTTGTGGGCATGAACACAGCTAGAACATGAGATTGCTTATAATTAAATGTAATACATTTTAATGCCTCACTGCATTGATAATACTTATGCTGTAACATAATTACACAAGACATAATATATCTATCTCGCCTCATTTAATTCTCAATCTCTCATTGATACAGAGTATTTGGCAGGTGGGCAGAAATTGTGACATAATACATGCATTTATTATGATATATTCTTAAAGAGAAATCAGACACTCATATATACATGCAGAAATAAAAGTGAAAGTAAAACAATAAGAAATGCCTGTTTCCACTGAGACTCGCACAATGCATGCTTGGATCTAAACAGAAAAGACAATTTGCAGTTAATCTGAAGATGCAGAAAGCATGTTTTATTAAACGAAGTGAACACATGGTAAGATATGGCATAAAACACTCTTTCTGTTCTGTGTTTAATACTGCAAGTGGAAAAGAAACAGAAGAATGGAATACTAAAGAAGACAGAAACAGAGGAAATCTAATATGCATAAATCAGTGTTCAAGAAGGTGGACTTTATAAATGCTAAGTGAGCCTGAAATGCAATTTGATGTTTAAATGTCAAATGTTTCAAAAAAACACACATTTGAAGGTATACAACTTTATTGACTTCCAGCAAGCAGTGATATGACTGTTATTATTATTTAAAAAGTTCAAATATCCTCTGGAAGATTTGATTACTTAATATAAAACTAGGAAGGCTGGGCAGCCTGCATAGAAAATCTAAAAGAAAGAAATAACTGTTTTAGTTGTAAATAAATATTGAATACAGCACAAATTATCGTATTATCGAAAATATCTTATGCAGTGGCTATGTATGTTATGTATGTATGTATGTATCTAGTTATCTATATACATATATATATATATATATATATATATATATATATACATATATGTGTGTGTGTGTGTGTGTAATCAATTTTCCGGAAAGTCAAACTTCATATGGTTGAGACCATATGCTTGCCTTTCAGAAAAACTGAACAGCACAATAAAAAACAAATTCTTCAGTACCCACTGTACCTCAATCTCAGTACAAAAACTTTGACTTTTTGGAAAGTTGATTGAATGGTCATGACCATATGCAGTTTGACCTTCCAAAAAGTCGATCTTCTAATATGAAAAAAAAAAAAAATGTATATATATATATATATATATATATATATATATAGATGCAGATATATATATATATATATATATATATATATATATATATATATATATATAGATGCAGATATATATATATATATATATATATATATATATATATATATATATATATATATATATATATATATATATATATATATATATATATATATATACACTTCTAAAGCTCGACCTTCGAACTTCAAATGACTCAGACCAGAAGATCGAAGTTTTGAAACTTCAAATACAAAATAAAAAAAATAAATACAAAAAAGAACCTGCATCCCACCATACCCACTACTAAATCAATATATCCACTCTGAGATCACATTGCAGTGAGGAATACGGTAAATATCCCCTTCCACTCTGTACGGTGATCTCCATTCAACATATTTGAAGTTTCAAAACTTCAGTCTTATGGTCTTGGAAGTTTGACATTCAAAGTTCTGAAACTTTGAGCTTCTGAAGGGGATCCATATGTCTATTTATATCATCATCATCTTCTTTTGGCTGTTCCCATTAGGGGTCGCCACAGCGGATCACCTGTTTCCATTTCTTCCTGCCCTCTGCATATTGCTCTGTCACACCAACCACTTGCATGTCCTCTCTCACCACATCCATAAACCTTATCTTAGGCCTTCCTCTTTTCCTTCAATCCTTAGCATCTTTTTCCCAATATACTCAGCATCCCTCCTCAGCACATGTCCAAACCAATGTAATCGTGCCTCTCTGTCTTTGTCTCCAAACCTTCCAACCTGGGCTGACCCTCAAATATACTTATTCCTAATCCTGTCCACCCTCTTCACACCCAGTGCAAATCTTAACATCTTTAACTCTGCCACATCCAGCTCAAACTCCTGCCTTTTTGTCAATGCCACTATCTCCAACCCATATAACATAGCTGGTCTCACTGCCCTCTTGTAGACCTTCCCTTTCACTCTTACAGGTACTCATCTGTCACAAATCACTCCTGACACTCTTCTCCATCCACTCCATCCAGCCTGTACTCTCTTCTTCACCTCTCTTCCACACTCACCATTACTCTGAACTATTGACCCCAAGTATTTAAACTCATCCACCTTCGCCACCTCTACTCCTTGCATCCTCACCATTCTTCTATCCTCCCTTTCATTCACACACATATATTCTGTCTTAGTCCTGCTGATCTTCATTCCTTTTCTCTTTAGAGCATATCTCCATCTCTCCAGGGTCTCTGTTCCCTACTCTCACTACAGATCACAATGTCATCTGCAAACATCATAGTCCACGGGGACTCCTGTCTGATCTTGTCTGTCAACCTGTCCATCACCATTGCAAATAAGAAAGGGCTCAGAGCTGATCCTTGATGTAACCCCACCTCCACCTTAAATGCATCCGTCACTCCCACCGCAGACCTTGCCGCTGTCACACTACCCTCGTACATATCCTGTACCACTCTTGCATACTTCTCTGACACTCCTGACTTCCTCATACAGTTCCACAACTCCTCTCTAGGCACCCTGTCATATGCTTTCTCTAAGTCTACAAAAACACAATGCAACTCCTTCTGACATTCTCTGTACTTCTCCATCAACACTCTCAGAGCAAACATTGCATCTGTAGTGCTCTTTACCGGCATGAAACCATACTGCTGATCACTAATCATCACGTCCCTTCTTAGCCTAGCTTCCACTACTCTTTCCCATAACTTCGTGCTGTGACTGATCAATTTAATCCCTCTGTAGTTACTACAGCTCTGCACATCACCCTTATTCTTAAAAATCGGTACCAAAACACTTTTTCTCCATTCCTCAGGCATCCTCTCACTTTCCAAGATTTCATTAAACAATCTGGTTAAAAACTCCACTGACATTTCACCTAAACACCTCCATACTTCCACAGGTATGTCATCTGGGCCAAAAGCCTTTCCATTCTTCATTCTCTTCATAGCTATCATTACTTCCTCCTTGGTAATCCATTGTACTTCATGATTCACTATTCCTACATCATCCAACCTTCTCTCCCTCTCATTCTCTTCATTTATCAACCCCTCAAAGTACTCTTTCCATCTCCTCAACACACTCTCCTCTCTTGTGAGTATGTTTCCCTCATTATCCTTTATCACCTTTACCTGCTGCACATCTTTCCTAGCTCGGTCCCCCTGTCTACCCAATCGGTACAGGTCCTTTTCTCCCTCCTTAGTGTCCAACCTTTCATACAACTCTTCATATGCCTTATCCTTAGCCTTCACCACCTCTCTCTTTGCCATGTACCTCATCTCCTTATACTCCTGTCCACTTTCTTCATCTCTCTGACAATCCCACTTCTTCTTTGCCAACCTCTTTGTCTGTATACTCTCCTGTACTTCCCCATTCCACCACCATGTCTCCTTGTCGTCCTTCTGCTGTCCAGATGTGATACCAAGCACCTTTCTAGCCGTCTCCCTTACTAGCTCTGCTGTAGTTACCCAGCTATTTGGTAACTCTTCACTGCCACCCAGTGCCTATCTTAACTCATCCCTGAACTCCACATCACAATTACCCTTTTCCAATTTCCACCATTTGATCCTTGGTGCTGCCCTCACACTCCTCCTCCTCTTCTTGATCACCAACGTCATCCTACAAACCACCATCCTATGCTGTCTAACTACACTTTCTCCAGTCACCACTTTACAGTCTCTAATCTCCTTCAAACTGGCCCTCTTACATAAGATACAATCCACCTGTGTGCATCTTCCTCCACTTTTGTATGTCACCCTATGCTCCTCCCTCTTGTTTAAATACATATTCACCACAGCCATGTCCATCCTTTTCACAAAATCCACTACCATCTGACCTTCTGCATTCCTTTGCTTAACACCATACCTACCCATCACTTCCTCATCCCCTCTGTTCCCTTCACCAACATGCCCATTGAAATCTGCTCCAATCACCATTCTCTCACTCTTAGGTACAGTCATCACCACTTCATCCAATTCACTCCAAAATGTTTCTTTCTCATCCATTGCACACCCAGTTTGTGGAGCATATGCACTAACAACATTCATCATTACACCATCAATTTCCAGCTTCATAAACATCACTCTGTCCGACACTCTTTTCACCTCCAAAACACTCTTAGCATACTGTTCCTTCAGAGTAACTCCTACGCCATTTCTCCTCCCATCCACACCATGATAAAACAATTTGAACCCACCTGCAATACACCTAGCCTTACTCCCCTTCCATCTGGTCTCTTGCACACACAATATACCAGCCTACCTTCTGTCCATCATATCAGCTAGCTCTCTCCCTATACCAGTCATACTGCCAACATTCAAAGTTCCGACCCTCAATACCACAGTCCTAGCCTTTCTCCTCTCTTCCTGCCTTTGGCCATGCCTTCCGCCTCTTCTCCTCCTCCTTATGTCTTTTTAGATATATATATATATATATATATATATATATATATATATATATAGATACAGATACACACACACACACACACACACACACACACACACACACACACACACACACACACACACACACACACACACACACACACACACACACACACACACAGACACACACACACATATATATATAACACACAAAAGCACAGCTTTCTTTTCACAAAATATATTATGAGAACATATTCTGGAGAAGGATGAACTTTAGGCCACAGCTAAACTTAAACATGACAATCTAGAAAGAGTTTCACTTCATTCCAAAGTTGACAACTGCACATATTGCCACCTATGGAGTCTAAGATTGTTTGGTCCCATGAACATGGACTGCAGACCTCTAGTGTTCTAGGTGATGTAGAAAATACCTTGGAACCGTGGCTGATGACCCACCATTAGCAGCCTTCAGACAGCGGCAGAGATGATGTATAAGACCACAGTATGACAGACATGTAATATGGTGATTTGTTTGACTTCTGAAAGTCCTTTTCTATGGCTCAGATCCTTTTCCACTGCTTGAATACATCATGCACTGCAGTATACTCTGGATAACACCATGCTTCATTACATAATGCTAGAAAAACAGTTACAAGCTGGGAACACCAAGGCACTGCCTGACATACCTGTAGCAGCAGAAGCAGCAGCAGAATAGGTACTGGGTGAGGGGTCATCTGAGGAACTGGCTGTAGCAGGAACCCGAGGTAGAAGAGGGTGCAATATGTCATGGCACTGAGAAAGAGGTGACATCTGGCCCAAAACTATGGGCCAAAGCAAGGTAAGATAAACACAGAGTAAAATGGATGCATGCAAAGAATAGCAAAAATATAAAGCACCACAATATCTTGAAAACTTCAGAATGCTTTGCAATCATACTAAGAAGCAAATTAATGAAGACAAACAAACTATACTGTAATGTATTTCAGAATAATAGTAAACCCAACTTTAAAAAATTCTGGACAGCCATTAAAGAAATCATGCATCCTGGCCATAAATTTAACCCTAACCCCCCTCTCCCAATAACTCATCACTCGAAAGAGCAGAACAATTCAACTCTTATTTCATAGGTAGTATAGCATCTCTAACCAAGGATTCCCCAGCATCTAATCCTAACCCTGCCCAACAGCCACATATTACCACAGCCATTTTCACCTTCAAACCCGTGCCCACATCCTACATAAAACTGCTCTTAAACAAACTCAAACCATGCTCTACTTCAGCTGCTGACCTTCCAAGTGAGTACCTTAAAATAAAAGCTGATAGCACTGCCTACCCTGTCTCAATATATATAAATAGGACAATCCAGGAATCTGACATTCCCTCTCTCTGGAACACATCACATACTATCTCTCTGCATAAAGGTGGAAATTCAACAGACATTATTAACTTTAAACGTATAACAATTGTATTGCCCCTCTCCAAAATACTTGAAAAATGTATTCAAATACAATTGCTAAACTAGCTCCTGCAGGAAAAACTCCTACCCCCCACACAACATGGCCTCCATCCTTCCCATAGTACTAGCACTGCCCTTCTAACCTATATAGATATTGTCAATAAAGCTAGGCATAATGGCAAACTAGTCTCCTCCTCCTTATTTCTAGACTTGTCCAAAGCCTTTGGCACAGTTTGACACAGAAAACTCCTACTTCAAATGTCCTCACTAGGTCTCTCTCAGCCCATCCTTCTACGGTTCAAAAGCTACCTATCCAATAGGTATCATTCAGGTATAAAATATACTCCAAGTTGTATCCGTTCCTTCTAGTCACCATTAGTGTACCACAAGGCTTTAGCCTCGATCTCCTCAGCTTTAATATTCTCACCAACATCCTCCACACATCCACACAACAGGCCTCCCTAATATAGTACACAGATGAATCCATACTCATTTGCACATCTGACAACATGGCATACCTCCAAAAAATGAGGAAGCTTTAACAGCAACAGAAACATGTCTTTATGACTCACAACTCATGCTCAACCATAAAAGAGTACTGTTTTTCCCCAAATCCCTCTCCTATGAAAAAACAAAATTTAAAGTCCTCTCTCTCGATAATACAACCATGGAAGTCTGTTCTCATAGCAAATGATTAGAGATGATAATGCATGATAATCTTAAATTTGACCTGTTTATACTAAATTAGATAAGAAAAACTCATGAAAAACTAGGGATGCTTTACAGAGCCAAAAACTTTCTCAGTGACACAGTTAAAGCTACAGTTGCCAATACTTATCTCCTCTCTACAGATCTTTATGGTGCTCCCATGCTTACTAAGCTTCAGGCATAACAAAAATGAAAACTTGAACAATGCTATAACAAAGTTTCTAAATTGGCAGCAAATACCCCTTTCAGAACCCACCACTGTATAGCACTAAAAAGCCTAAACTGGTTAGAACTACCCCATCAACTAACATTTGCACAACTTCTTAATACCTATATATCCAGAATCTGTCTGCCTGTCCAGCACTGAATAACATTCTACACAACTATGCTCCAGGTCATTCAATTCATTCCAATGACCAGAAACTTGTGGTGCAGCAGTTAGCATTGTCGCCTCAAAGCAAGAGGTTCTCCCATTCGATTCTCAGCTAGAGCGCCTTTTGTGTGGAGTTTGCATGTCCTCCCCGTGGTCGAGTGATGTATAAAGACATGTAGGTAGGTGTGTGTGTGAAAGGGTACATCTTCTTTGAAGGTTGGGCGTCTGGCTGGCAACTCACCACCGTAAAAACCTACTGCCAATCATTAGCGGACCAGAGTTCCGCTGTGGCGACCCCTAACCGGGAAAAGCTGAAACATTACTAACCAGAAACTCTTGTCTGTCCACAAACCTATTAAATCTGCTGGGAATTGTCTATGCTCATACCATGTTGCTAAGGTCTGGAACTCCTTATTTGTATTTACCAGGTCAATACCCTCCCTCACATCTGTCAAAACCATTCTGAAGGACTTCCTTGCCAAATGCTGGCTCTGTTCTTCCTCAATGCCTGGATAAACTATATCCATAAATGTGAACAAATACCTGTTCTTACTTTACATCTCCATAGTCTCTCTTTTTCACTCATTTCCATACTTCCATCAGTTTCACTCCCCTGGCTTTCTGTCTAGATATACCATAAGCCTGTTTTCCTCTCACTTCATATTGCAATTCCTGTTTGTATTATACTAACTTAACTTTAATTTCTCTATAAACTGGCTAAAATTTCTCTAAAAATTAAATCATTGTCATATACCTTTTATCTACTCAACCAATGTTTTCATATTATGTCTAATTTGGTATATTTTTTTAAACTGTAGTTGTTTTTTGTATTATTTTTAAAGACTGTAAAATTATTGTTCTTAAAATGTTTTGCAATACTATGGAGCTTTTCTCTCTGGGCTTCAACTAAAAATGGGCTCCTACCCAGTCAGACTCTCTCTGTAACAAAATGTTGATAAATACATAAATAAATAAATAAATACTGCAATAACATACTTAGGCTATGCATTACAGTGCAGAGACACCATACCATGCATCAGACATTACACACCTACACAGATCAGAGGAGTGGGCAGGATGCAGTCACCATTATTGCACAGCTGGCTTGGGGCACAATGACAGTGGATAGCAATGGTAGCATAGGTAGAGGCATTATGAGTACTGGACACTATATATATATATATATATTAGTGCTAGAAGGGATCCATCCTCTTGGGATGCGTTGAGTCCATTATTTAATCCAGCAATCCGCAAACAGGACAATTTGAATGCCTTAGCTAAACATAGCACAGTCTGCTTGAACTTTACAGGCTTTAAGTTTATGGCATTAATAAGAATAGCTGGGTTCACAGGAGATGTGGACACGCTCTTGCAAGTCCAGGAGCTAAAATGGCAGATCGAACTTAGAGCAGATGTCAGCCCAGGTCTTAATGAAAGCCTAAACATCAAATGTGCCTTAAAATGGTATAGAGATTGAACGTATTTAAATGTGAGTTAACTTGATTTCATTAGAAGTATGTTATATAGTATCTGAAAGTATAGAAATGCAATCTGACTGGGTCTTATAAAGATAATAAAGTATTTCTTTTTTTTTTTTTTTCACACGACCCCACTTTGCACACGAAACCTCAGGCTTCTTTCCAAGTTTCTGTTCCAGGTATACTTGTTGCACACAACCCCGGTATGCACATGACACTACAGGATTCACATGGCACCCCTCCTGGTTAATTGATCTACCTTTTTAATGATAATGAAGATGCACACAGCACCTTGCAAGACTACTGTTGTTACATTATTATTTGATAGGAACTGTTGTGTTAGTTTAAATAAGTAATGTATTTAAACAATGTTAAAATGGTTGCTTGTATTAATGAAACATGTCATTCTGAAGAAGTCTTGATATTAAAGAAGATGAAAGCGCTAAATAATACAAGAGTTGCTGGTGTTTTCCTTTTAATTCTTTTTGAATGCTTTGTGTCACGAAGTTCGTTCTTAGTTAGTGAAATTTATTTTCATTTTAGTGAGGTTTTTTACTATATATATATATATATATATATATATATATATATATATCAGTACCATTTAAGAATTGATGCCAATAAGTTATTTTGTTGTTTCAATAAAAACATTTTGTTGAAGTTATGAGTTTCTATGTAGTCATTTGTATATGCAATTGGAAACATATAAAATATTAAGTCTTTATGGTTAGAATATGTGAACTTTTGGATATAGGAAATTATGTTATTTAAATAGGGAATTTGAGAAGAGGGTGTAATTCCATTTATGCAAAAATATTTTAATAACCAGATAAATCTATTAGGGACTCTTTGTTTATGAATGGTTGTGATATATTTATCATTCACTAATAATATTTAACGATGTACCTGTTTCCATTTTGACTCATAAGATGAATTTATCCGCAACTTTATACCTTTTACATTTGTTGAAGTAGCATACAATTGAATAGCAGGAAATCTTATTCCACCATTATCCCAACCTTTTCTGTGCCCATCAAAGGAAACTCTTGGTTTATTAGGATGCCAAAAAATTTAAGTATAATATTTATCTTCTTCCTCAATTTTTTTGGTGGAGATAGTACTAAAGATTGTAAGACAAACACTATTTTAGGGAGAATTGCCATCTTAATAAGCATTAATAAGCATTAATCGTTCTTCCATGGTAAAGGATAATTTATTGAAATTGTGACTAAACTTAAAATTTTATCAACAGCCTGTAGAATGTTTGCTTGTATCATTTCTTTACTATTAGACATAATCATTATACCAAGGTATTTCATTTGACTGCTATTCCAATTGAAGTTAGAATATTTTTTGTATGTTTTTTTTAAATTTTGTATTAATTAGTAATATACTTGTTTTATTATGATTAAATCTTAAGTTCAAGATTTCTTCAAACTGACTTATAGAACTAATTATATGTTCTAATGAATTTTCTATATTTCCTATTGTTAGTAAAATACCATCAGCAAAAAGGTGAATCTTTAATTCAAAATCTTCTTTTATTTTGATACCGTTAATTTTCTTATTGGATCTAATACTATTAGCAAAGGGTTCTACTGCTAATGCAAAATGTAAATGTAAAAATGGAAAGTCCTGTTTTGTGCCTTTTTGTACTTTCAAAGAATTATAAAGAAAATAATCTATATTAACATAAACACAAGCGTTATTATATAACTTAGAAATCAATGCAATTACCTTAGTTGAGAAATTATACACTTTAAGTGTTTTAAACAGGTACAACCAATTAACTGAGTCAAGGACCTCCTTCTGATTGATGACAAGGGAAATACTTAGATCTGGGTAAGTCCTGGAGTTATGGTGGTGATGACCACCTTATTGACTTTCATCTGTGCTGGGTTCATGCATCTTGAAGCTAGTACAGCCCTATGATGATATCTGTGGTGATGATGGCTGTGTAGCTGGGGTGGACCAAAATTGACAGATGACCATCACTGAGCACAGGTGATTCTGGAGGTTCATCCTTCCCTCCATATTTATAATCACCATTGCTGGCAGTGACACTGTGTCATCAGACTATGGCATGTGCATTGTTGCATCATCAGCCTAAAGTGACTAACTGACATCAGGCATATTCTGATATGTTGTGCTGGATCCTTTACCAGTGGAACCTCTGAATGCATGCAAATAATCTACCTGAAGCAATGCTGGAACATATCTACAACCCCTGCTGTGATGTGTCACACAGATTGTTACATGTTAATGATATACACAGTCTATGGGTTCACACCATGCATACACTGTTGCATAGGCTGTCATTGCTGTAGCCCCAAAGTCTCTGGATGACATAAATGCATGCATGTTTGTCTGAGTAAACCATTCACAGGTTGAAATCAATGTCCTATTAGGAATAGCTAGTCACCAGGGGCATTCCCTACAGGCACTCAAGTAGTCATCATTAGCCCATCTGCACATACAAACCACACCAGTTATGAGGGTTGCCTCACCTCAGTGGTGTGGAATACCACAAAGTCCTCTATCTCTGTGAAATTCTAATTTGGTGGTAGTCCATCCCTCGTAGTCAACCTGACTCTGGTGGCTTCCTGTGTTTTGGTCCTAACATTTAATAGCATACTTGTAATTTTGTGGTGTACCTATTGTATTGCCCCTTTATGGCTTCCCACTGAATTGATGTGCTGCACCAGTCCCTACCATGTGTTCAACTTTACCTTTCTTCAGATACACATGACATATTTGTGTAGGGCCTGTAGAAGTACCTCTGACCCCCATATGATGAAATTCTCCAGCTGTTACTTTTTCACTGGTCCCATGCCAGGACATGGATATAGACAGTTGTGGGTGCAGCTGCAGATCAGTTAGTGCATGCAAGACCATCTAGACCAGCTACCAACTGCCTCCATACTGTCCACAGCACCCTTACAGTGGCTACAACCCTCTACACTACAAAAGAGCCCTGTCATGTTGAGCCCCCCATCCCTAGCCTATCAGTCCCTTATCCCACCATGTGCAGTTTTACTACACAGTCCACTACTGTGTGACAGTGTCTGCTGCTACCATGCTCCATTTAATGGTTTCCATCACCAGTTATCCTGCCTACTGTTAGTATGCCAATAAAGTACTATCTTCTGATATTAGCTATATTCTGATTCTTTACACTGCTTTCTGTAATGCATGTTCCCACAAAACGGTGAGTGCATTTCTTATAGTTATAAAATAGAGTTTGTAGCTAAGTTATTACGTATGTAAAGTGAATTGATTTAGTGTAGTCATCTCTGAACTGCATTGATAATATGATGCATCATCATCTCCTATTCTGTGCTATATGAGACATTTAAGCTCCTTCACACGATGAGAGGTTATGTAAGGTATGAGTATAGTGAAGCCTAGCTGAGCTAATGCCAATTTGCATCATAATGCTGACCATGAGCATCTTCCTAGCCCATGGCCTATCATGCCTATTCTCAGTTGGGAGGTCATGAAGGCAGTTCAGGCCAGTGAAACTCAGTCATAATAATGTCTAGTTGCATCTTAATACTGATTATGTGCATTGAGCTACTGTTGATGGGCAGCAGGCAACACCATCAATGCATGTCATATGTTAATGACATGCAGCTGTGTGCCTTGGCTAACATATTTTCTTCTCCTGGAATTGACCTAGCAAGTGGACATGGTCTGAGTGGGCTCAGATTCTGGTAGATATTCCACCTTGTGCAGTGGTGAGTGCAAAATCATGTTATCCCTGTTGCTCATGGATCTTTGGGAGTGCCTACTGTAAGGCAATGTGGGTTTCCTTTTTAAAATAGATGCCTTGTACCAGCATGCCAGATTGATAAGTAATGTTCCTGGGATCACCTGTTCCGGTGGGCAGTGATGGCATAAATACAGTGATCTGAAGAGGTGCCAGCCAGACCTTTACTACCCCTATAAAGATGTTGCAGAGGTGGATGTACCTTTTCACTGTAAGATTTCTGTTTCTGTATTGTCACTCTACAGTAGGTCTAGTACCTGTGGAAGTTATTGTCTTCTGCTCTTAGATATATACTGTGTTCATTACTGTTTGTTTAATGTTGTGATTAAAAACAATGACACTGGCTTCCAGAGGAAATATTTAGACTTTACAGGTGTTGGATTAAGTGAAATATATGTTTGGCTATAACTTAATACTTTAACAAACTGTAAGACACACAAATAAACAGTTGTATTTGTGACTTTTTCATTTTCCATTTCTTTTTTTTATTTTCCTTTGTTGCTTTCTTTTTCTACATTTCTTTTCTGCAGGATCAGCTATGCTTTGGGCAGAGGTATGGCAGCCTCCACCATATTCTGTATCAGCCAACTCACCGACTACCTCCTAGAGAGGGGAAAGGTTGGCATAATGGTTAAGGTTTTTACCTCACAAGATACAAGGTGCAGGGTTTGATTCTGACCTCTGGTTATTGCTTAGTTCCCAGAAGTCCCACAACCTGCTTCTCTGAAGGGTAATGAAGGTCACTCTGTGGAAAGTGGTTTACTATGACTTACCCGAATTGCAAGATGTTGAATGTCCGATGTGCGAAATTACAATGTCCAAGGGGCAGGAAATCGAAACAAAAGTGGTCAACCGAGGTTAGTCGAGTTGCATGGTGCACTTGACCTTTTCACAAGTGACGTGCTGAGACTATGGAGGGAGGTCGCACTTCAGTGAGGAACACGGAAGTAGCCCATTTCCTCACTGTAGTGCGAACTTGGAGTTGGTATATTTAATGTGCAGGGGGTGTGGGGGGCCCTGCAGAATAGTAGAGAAGAGCTAACTGTGATGGCTGGAAGAGGGGAATGTTGAAAATATCAAATGCACTTAATCGTGCAAACCATTTTCGACATTCTGCTCTTTCTTCTTCTTCTTTCGGCTTTTCCCAGTTAGGGGTCACCACAGCAGATCACCTGTCTGCTCATGACTGGCAGTGGAGTTTTACAGTGTCGAGTTGTCAGCCCGGTGCCCAACCTTTCACAGAAGGCACCCCTCTCCCCACACACACACGCACTAACACCTAGGGCCAATTTAGAGCGTCCAATCCACCTACTGCATGTCTTTGGGATGTGGGATGAAACTGGAGAACCCAGAGGAAACCCAAGCGACCACAGGGAGGACATGCAGACTCTGCACAGAAGGCACCCCAGCCAAGGATCGAACTGGAGAACCTCTTGCTGTGAGGTGACAATGCTAACCACTACACCACTGTGGCTGCCCCTGACATTCTGCTCTTTCATGCTTTTCAAATACAACATTATTTTTCGGCCTTAACATTAATCCACCTAACACTAATTAACCTTTCAATAGTAAACCATGGAAAGAAACCCAGAGGACTCACTGGTGGCCACCATTGTCACTTTTCTCGTGGGGTGGGTGGAGCAAAGGGGTCCTCCTGGGCCACCCAGTGCAAGGTACAGCATCTGGTGAGGACCGAGGTTGATCACTGTCGCAAAATATCCATTGGAATCATGCTGTACATCCTATTGCATAGAGTTACCCATCTGTCAGGCCCTGACCTTCAGTCTACCAAGGGCCGAGCTCACCCATGATCGCAGCCATGAAGCTGACTGACTTCTAGGGAGGTTCTCTTCTGGACTGGCTTGGTGGGGCTTTCTCCCCTTCTTTAACTGCTATCATTTGTGTTCTCCATCCTTTCACATCATTCCCATCATTAGTTTCCCCTCCTTCAATTTACATCTCTCCATTTTTGCTCTCTCATTTATCAGTACCTCCCCTTCAGTCTTTATCTGTATTCTGAGTTTGTTTGCTTGTCTGTCTGACTGTACTTCTTCTGACAAAATGTGAGCACCTATCCCAACAAAAGGATAACCTTTTTCCATGTACACTCCTAGCTTTTTCACATTTTAGTGTCCTATCTCTCTACTTTTTCTTTTATATTTACATAATAGAATCAGTTGTCACTTTGCTGTGGTGCCAATGTATGGCACCCAGCTGTGCCCATGCTGCAGCTATGGGACGCTTTGATGCGTATGTTAACACGCGTAGCATTGGGCACACTATTTTCATGCCGATGTCCATGGATCATGTAATTAACGATATTGTGGTTGATTCAGTTACATGGTTTATGCCATTACCAGAGCTGAGGAAGTATTATGCAACACTGTCTGCTGCATGACCATGATATGACAGCACTCATGCATACCTACTCCACTGAGCCTCATCACTCTTACATCACCATTCTATTTCCTCTGCATGGTCTCATTATGTTTTCATTCTGAACATTCCCCCAGGTTTTAAAATCAAAATTAATCACTTAGAAGAAAATGTAAAATATGTACAGACATTTCCATGGACTGATCTGTCTCAAACTTTAAGAAGCTGCAAGCAGACTAAATTAGCATTTACAAAGTAAGCAGAAACACAGAAAAGTGCAAACATAATTGCAATAAAATATGCATCAGACAAGCAATAATGTAAACATATAAATATGTCTCTAATAAGTGCAAAATATAAAGATGGTAATAGTTTATTGAATACTTAGCAGCAGAGCTGGATCATGGTCAGATGCAGTCCTTGGCAGGGTGATGGACTAGCCTAGGGCCCTCCAGCAACACATATATGCAGTGTCTCTGGAGCAATAAGTAGCACACTCACCTTTGGAGCACACTCACCAGATAGAGGGATTGGTAACACTATGTGGAGCATAAGGGGAGAGTGCTGCACTCCTGAGTGTGTCTTCCTTCTGGTAAGACATTAAACTGAGGTTTTTCACTTTTCAATTTCTCCAAATCCTTTGGGTTTCTAATACCGTGATGGGAATGGACCCTTTTCCTAAGTCAAAGTATGATTAAAGTTCATTAAATTAGTATTGTTTCACTCATTGATGTCAGCCAAAAGTGCTCTTTGCAGCACCTGCGTTGTGTCTTTAGTGACTACCTCTGTAATTCATATGGTGTTACTTGTATTGGTAGCATATCTAAATATGATTGTAGACTCTTTTTTATAAGACCCGCTGCTCCTACTACTATTGGAACTATCTGGGTATATTTCTTCTACATTGCTCTCATTTCTGCTTGCAAATGATATTTTTGACTTTGTATTTGTCTGTATGCAGGACACTGTAGTTACTGGGTTTGGCGATTCCAATGATCAATGCTACTTTGTCTTCTTTTCTTGAACCACTATATCTGGTTTTCTAGCATATATCTTTTGAACTGTTGGCAATGGATGATCCCATGTGATGTAGACTATATCATTTTCTATGATTACTATATGCTTGAGTTGGTGGTAGGTCAGGATTTAAAATGCACTTGATGAGCAATTAAACTAATAAATAATTGGTTAGTTTTCCATTTAATTTCTGTATAGTGCATCAATAAACAAGGATATTAAAACCACAGAGTCCAACACAAGTTTATAGTACTGTATTGTATTCTAGAGCAGATTGCTTGTTACCTAGTAATCACATTTTATATAAACATGTATACACACAGAGACAAGAATACACACACACACACACACACACACACACACACACACACATATATATATATATATATATATATATATATATATATACTGTATAGATAATATATATATATATATATATATATATACACACACACACACACACACACACACACACACACACACACACACACACACACACACACACACACACACACGTGTATGTTGCTTGCTTGACCAAACAAAACATTCATTGAACAGAAATGCTCAAAACTTACCTTACTGAAAAAACAAAACTTTTTCTTGCAAGGGGCACACCCCCTGCACTCTCCATGTGGCGTACTATGCCTACCACCACCCCCTGCAAACTAAATAGGCCAACCTTAAGATTGCACTACAGTGGAGTGGGGGGTGGCAAATTCTTTTATTCCTCCTGTACCATGACCTAGCTTAGAAATAAAAGCCAGTATTTGTGATCAGCTGTTTTTTTGATTACTCAAGATGGCTTTTATTTTCAACACAACAAATAAAAAAGTTCAGAAAAAGAAAACATCAATGTCATCATTTACAAAAACATAAGAACACACCCCACTCCACATAAATGTCCCAAAATTCCATAACAGTGAACTACTACTACTAGCTCAATTCAAAATCATTCACAGAAATATATGTACTCCAGTCCTATATACCCCAAAGGTAATAATAATACTGAAACTATCCTCCACTTGATGTGCGATAATATCCATCATGAAACTTTCATTTTGGAGGATAATAACACTGACTGAAAATCCCTTAAGAAGGACAACCTCAAAAATTCAATAAACTTATGAATTCCACCATCAGGCTCAAGAAATATTATTAGAGAATCCATCCTGAATTGGATTCTTCCAAACTATGCAAATAAAGTAAAATGTTATGATTACCTGCCAGAGACTATTAATGCCCATATCCTAACCTATGCAGTAAGGAAGTAATATGGCCCATCTAAACAAGTAATGTATAATCAAATTCAGAACCTCAATAAATCTGATAAAAATCAATTCATCTCAACTCTATGTCACTACAAATGGAATGTATTAAGAACTATGTCACTGGACGGAGTAATCTCTCATTTCAGTGACAGTTTCTTAAAATTCTAACTAATTTAGGTGCTGCAAAAACAAAAAGGGTAAAATCCATCACAGCTCCATGTCTGTTAAAGGAGACAGAACAGCTCATGTTGCAAAGGAGTGGAACAAAAATAAGACTGAACATACCATTCAAAAGTTTAGATATTTCAGAATCTTTACCAAAGCACATGTCAAAACAGGCTGCAGACCTTTCTGGGCATTCCTAAAAAAGCTGATGCACTCCGGCCATCCTACCACACCCTCTCCTTCCATCACAAATATTAAACTCCATTGCCACTCAGATCAACTCCCACTTCATCCGGGCAGTCTCTGATTGATGACCACCCCACTTCCCGCCTGCCATTTCCCAGCATAACTGAGCATCATTTACAGATATTTACCCTTTACCCCATTCTTATTACTACAACAAGAAAGGTACTAAACAACTAAGCCCGACAACTCTGACTGCTAACAGCCTTCCCACTGTTTTCTAAAGATAACTGAATATATTTCCTTCCCAGTCTTCATTCTGATCAAACAGTCAGTAAAAGAAAACTATGTCTTCTCCATTTCGGAAAAAAAATATTTAAAATCTCACTTCACAAAGGTGGCACATCAACTGAGTTTATGGACTGTAGACCCATTGTATTCCTATCACCCCTTTAAAAAATACTACATAAGTGCATTCATGCCTAGCTCATGCAGTTTATAACTAATAACAATCTCTTCTTGATTTCACTCACATTATTAATTCTAATAGAAATGAAATCAACACTGTCTCCTCAATTTTCTTTAACTTATCCAAAGCATTCCACAGAGTGTCTTACCAAAACCTTCTCTTTGAACTTGCCTTCCTTGGCCTCAAACTTTCCTCTCTTTCCTGTTCCCACAGCTAGCATTCCAGTTACTTACAAGCAGTTAATAATCAACAAGATCTCTCTCCATTCCACACTGCCTCTGTTGACATTTGCACAGGCTCTGTACTTGGCTCACTTTTGCTTAACATTTTCACAAATAAACTTCACCCCACCACCAAACATGCTACTCACGTACAATAGACAGATTATTCAACTCTTATTTGCTTTGCCTCTTCCCTAACTAAATTTCAG